>NW_018223507.1:16664-18103 GCF_001263595.1 Phalaenopsis equestris
ACCAAGTTTTATAATTTTTCAAGTTATATTTTAATTTTTAAAAATCATTTTATACCAAAAATGTTATTTAACTTGAAAAATTAATTTAAGTTATCAAATGATCTTAAAATGCTTTGAAATTTTTTTGGTGAGTTATCTAGATCCTAAATAATAGTGGAGATAAAAATACAAGTCATTTTTTTGTTGTATTTTTCAAAATTAATTATCTTAGCTATTTAGGGTTTTTGAATATTAGGTGTATTTTGAATGACTTGACTCATGAAAAAATTTTCCTAAGGATTCTCTGGTCATAGTAAACCTTATAAAATTTTCTTGAATTTTTCTAAGAAAAATTCTAATTATTATGATTAATTTAAGCAAAGAATGTGCATAAACTTGAAAAATATGTATCTCAGTCTAAGGACCTTCACTAACTTTGGAAAAATCAGAGAATGATCTCCTTGACAAAGGCTAAAACATGCCAAAAATTCAAGCTATGGTGATAAGTCTACATGCATGGAGAACCAAAAGATTCAAATCAGTGTTTAATTAATTAAAAATAAAATATGCATATCATGGACTTAAAATTATTTCCACATTATTTTCCTCTCTTCACTGAGCAAGAGGAAAGAAGCATTTTTATTTTATTTTTGTGATTTTTCTACACCAAGATATGAATCGGACGCTGCCATCCACGTAGCTGCTAACTCGGCCCGCGGTTTATGTTCCGAAGTGCTGTCCAGCTCGATCTCCTCTGTCCATTCGATACACGCTTGATCAAACGGATCCCCTTCATTGTCCCCGATAGAGTGATCCCATGACCATCCATATTAAAACCTTAGGATGTCGGCCTATACTCAACCAAATCACTTTGGGTTTGATCTTATGGACTCGTCTAAGTGAGACAAACACATCCATACGGTAATCATGTAATTAAATTAAGCCTAATTAAATGAAGAATCAAAATAGGCTCAAGAGGGGGAAAAGTTGTATACCTTTGCTCTGAGAAGTGAAGCTTCGATCAGAGAGTCTTGACTTGTTCATTGTGATCCAAAGAGGCTAGGGATTGAGTGTCTGGTCTTGGTGTGAGGCCTAGATATGATTTTGATCACGACCGGATTTGGGTATTGGTCTAGAGCTATGGTAGAGGCTCTGTGAGACGGTAATTTGATGGGGCTTTAGCTCCTTTCATTGTTGTGAAGGTGTGGGTGAGTTTAATTAGAGTTTAGTAGAATGTGGAGGTGTGGAGAGTTTTGTCCTTTCTCCGGCAAGGTTTTGAGCTCAAAAATTGGGCTCCGGCAAGGTGATTCAGGGCAATGTGATGGTTAGGTTACACTGAGGAGGTCTCAAAGAGGCTTTGGGATCAATTTGGGGAAGTCTCTTAGAGTAATTTTTGGTTCTCCCTCCATGGCTGTGGAGGGGAGCTTTTTATAAAAATGGCCTTAGGCTTGCTGCCATGG
>NW_018223507.1:18178-19627 GCF_001263595.1 Phalaenopsis equestris
GGGGGGAGGTGGCTAGGTGCTCAGGGCATCCAGGGGAATCTGTCAAAGAAATTTAATGCAATAAGGTTTAGTTTTTGTAAGGGTAACTTAAGCATGTGCATTTTTGGGAATAAAATCCCTTAATTTGGGGGACCATTGGTCCATGGCTTATTGGTCCATGGCGGACCATTGGTCCATGGCTTAGTTTAGGTGGTTAGATGGGTTTTGGCTCAGTCTTAGGGTCTAACCCATGGCTGAGGTGGAAAGTCATAGGGCCAAATTGGGTCATGTGATAGTTGAGAAAAATGAAATTGGGAATATTTGAGTGGTTTTGGGACATTTTTTGATTTTTTTGGAATTTTGGGGTAAGGAGGGGTATTTTGGTAATTTGGCCAATTTTGGTGATTTTGGGTAGTTTGGGTGTTTTCAAGGTGTTTGAAATGATTTTTTTGAACCAACTTGGGTATTTTGGGTAGATTTGGAAATATTGGCCAAATTTGGGGTCTCAAAGGTATCTAGGTAATTTGGGGGAATTTAGGGGCAAAAGGCTATGTTGGGTGTTTTGGTAGAGTTGGAATGCCAACCACCATCAATAAGCCATGGACAAATGGAAACCCCATTTTGGGTCCTCTATGTAGTGAACTTAGCCAAACCCTAGCCCAAGGCTAATGGGTTTAGGAGACCACTCACATGAGTCTCCCAAAAGTATCAAAAGATCAAAGCCTAGAAGTTTAAGTTTAGGATAGTGAGTGATTGTGAGTGCAAGTGATTGCAAGTGAGTGCCTTTGCGCTAGACCAACACCCAGGGTCAACCTTAAGGTCCAGCAGTCCTAAGGGTAACTCATCCTGAGTTCTCCCATAATGACCCCACATACTAAGTGCTAAAGGTTAGGACCAATATGTGGAACTTCAAGTTGAGCAAGGAGGAGTTTAGAATTTCTAATGGTGAGATCTAATGGTGAGGGTTCCTTGTCTAGTTTTCTAAGAATAGTCAATAAGAAATTTCTATGGCTAGACCTTAGGCTACTAAAGAGGAAAAACTAAATCTCAACCAAAAGTGAGGTCAACACATAATTACAACACTAAAATGGACTCGAGGAAAATGATTAAGGAATAAGCATTTGCTAACCCAGGTGGTCAGATCGAGAGGTTGATCGTCACTAAAAATTGGGAGAGATTCTTCTACTTCGTTGCAATTGCTATTGTTCAAATAAATCGTGAGTTCTGATACATTGAAAATATATGCATTTTTAGACCCATATTTTATACTTATTTTTGGTGATATTGCATTTTAATGGAAGATATTTTGATATTTTATTGCAGGTTGTTGATTGCAGGTTGTTGATTTTTATTTTATTGCAGGTTGTTGATTTTTAGGGTTTATAGCAAAATAGAAAGCAAGAAGGATGAAATTTGGAGTCAAAATGACGTTTTTGAGGAAATACTCAGCATCGGAAGAGCCAAGGTCAG
>NW_018223507.1:19701-19950 GCF_001263595.1 Phalaenopsis equestris
CAGCCGCGGGCCGACGGCGCCAAAGGCGATTCAGACCCCATTTCTAGAAGCTTTGATCTATTTGGACAATTTTTGAAGAGTTTTTGGAGGCACCTCTTGGAGAACCGACCTTGGGCTTTATTTGCGGTCGAATTTCATTAGAAAAGGGGCTCCTCTACATTCATTTTTCGCTCTACAATATTCCACCACGCTACATTTCCATAATCCATCTTCATTGCACCACATATTGGAGTCAATTAGTAATTTTTC
>NW_018223507.1:23275-24443 GCF_001263595.1 Phalaenopsis equestris
AAAAAGAGAATTAATAATGAGAGTTAATGATCAAGAAGTGAAATTTAATATAGCCAAAGCTATGAAATATCCTACAATAGAAAAAGATAATGAATGTTTCAGGATGGAAGTAGCTGATTATCTAAGTAATGAACAGTTTAAGAAAGAATTCAAAGATAAATTTAAGTAAGGAGAAATTTTTTGGAATGAAGATGAAATTAAAGAAGAAGATTTGGATTATATTCAGAGCAAATTTGAAACGTTAGACTTGATGAAAAACGATAGTAAAAATCTTACTCCTTCGAGTATTAAACCACCTGAACTTGAATTAAAGATATTACCTACCCATTTAAAGTATGTATTTTTGGTAAAGTCATATATATTGTCGATTATTATATCTGAGTTAACTGAGATTTAGGAACAAAATTTGATAGAAATGTCAAAAAAAGTATAAAAAGGCTTTTGGATGGACTTTAGCAGATGTTAAAGGAATTAGTCCTTCAATTTGTATGCACAAAATTTTATTAGATGAACAACATGAATCTAAAGTTGATCCTTAGAGAAGATTAAACCCAATAAAGAAAGAAGTTGTTAAAAAAGAGATTTTAAAATAGTTAGATGTTGGAATTATTTATCATATTTCAGATAGTGCTTGGGTAAGCCCAATTCACTGTGTACCAAAAAAAGGAGTGACTCCTGAAGAAAATGAGAAAAATGAATTAATACCAATCAGACAAATACTAGTTGGCGGATTTGCATTGATTATAGAAAATTAAATATGACCACCAGAAAAGATCACTTTCCCTTGCCCTTTCTAAACCAAATGTTGGATAAATTAGCTGGGAATAAGTATTATTTCTTTTTAGATGGATATAGAGGTTATCACCAAATTCCATTTGCTCCAAAGGATCAAGAGAAAACAACATTTACAAGCCCATATGTAACATTTGCTTTTTGTAGAATGCCTTTTGGAGTATGCAATGCACCTGCAACATTTCAAAGATGTATGATGTCAATTTTTAGTAATTTTATAGAACATGAAATGGAAATGTTTATGGATGATTTTCCCATTTTTTGAACTTCTTCTGAATTATGCCTTAATAATTTAGAAAAAGTTCTGGAAGTACGTGAAAAAGTCAATTTAGTATTAAAATGGAAAAATGTCAATTTATGGTTGCATGAGGTATTG
>NW_018223508.1:0-547 GCF_001263595.1 Phalaenopsis equestris
GTCAAACTTGGGCTAGTCATGGGCTAAGTCCAAATTGATTGTTGTGTTTAGTGTAAAATATCATGATGAACAACTTTCATGAAGAATGAAAGTTATTTTGAAATCAATTTGGTAGTGAATTTAGTGGATTTTGATGAAATTTGGATTTAGACCCAAATTAGGCATATGGGGCTAATTTGGGTCAAACTTGAGCTAGCTTTGGACTAAGCTCAAATTGATTATTGTGTATTTTCAACAAAAATTGGATGCCAATTTGAGGTTTAGGGCATTCAATTGTTGAGATTTGGGGTGTTAGCCAATATTGGGGCTAATTTGGGGTTTTGGATTTAAAACAAATTAGATGATCAAAAGGTTTTACCAATGCAAATTTATGGTCAAATTTGTTGTAAAATATTGTTATGAAGCAAATACAACATTTCTTTGGGCCAATTGGCTTGGTTATAAGTCCAATTGATGTGATTTGGTCATTTAGTCAGGGTATTGTAAGGGTATTGTATACCTTAGCTCCAACCCAACACATAGGGTCAATCCTAAGGTCAAGTAGCCC
>NW_018223509.1:0-6635 GCF_001263595.1 Phalaenopsis equestris
TTGTGGAAACGATATGTGGCACTTCATTAAAATCGTTTACTATTTGGACACATATACTTGCGTGAAGTGACCCCTCGCTTTATGGTGATTTTGCAGTCATATCAAGGTTTTGGCGTCGTTGCCAACAAAACTAAGCGAAGAAAAATTTTAAAACTTCGTAGAACTGTAGTTTAACAACTATAAATCTAGGTTTAGTATTTTTTTTTAATTTTGTTTCTTTGTCTAAAGTTTTTATATCTCTTTTCATTTCATTATTCAAGAGCGCACTTATATTGTGTTGTATTCTTCTTTGCAAGTGCTAAGAAAAATCAAAATGCTAAATAAGCCAAAGAAATACTATTGTTAATTTTTATTTTATGTTGTTGTATTTGTTAGAGTCCTAGAGTCCTTGCATGTTAATTGTGACTAGTGTTGAACTGAACCTTGTGAGTGTGTTGTTTAGAGTCTATTGTTATATCTTTTGTGTCATTTTCTTTGGGTCTATGATCACTAGTGTATGAGTTTCACATTCAATTTTCTTCTAGTGTATGCGTAGAGGTGCACCGACTGAATTAAAACCTATTGACCCTGAAATTGAGCAAACTTTTTAACGTCGTAGGAAAGCGCTCATTGAAACTGAAATACTTGTAGGAATGGTTTAACATCTAGACCCAACCATGAGCCCTCTTAGAGACATTACTAACCCTGATACTGAGGAGATTCACATGAGTATCAATTACCCTGCATTAGATGCAAATACCTTTGAACTAAGACCTGTCATGATTCAAATGGTTTAGTAAATCCAATTTTGGGGGCCCACTGAAGACCCAAATCTACACTTAGCAAACTTCCTAGAATTGTGTGCCACATTTGGATACAATAATGTCTCTAGTGCACCGTTAAACTAAAGCTTTTCCCTTTTCTCTTAGGGATAGAGCCAAAGTGTGGCTGAACGCTTTAGCCCCAGGATCTATCACCCCTTAGAATGATTTAACTATCAAAATTCTTAGTCAAGTATTTCACTCCTTCCAAGACTTCCAAACTTAGGAATGGCATCACATCTTTCTTACAATTCAAGGGAGAAACCATTTATGAGGCTTATGAGAGATTCGAAGAGTTGCTTAAGAAGTGCTTTACCATGCCTTACCTAAATGTTAATTTATTCAAACCTTCTATAGTATACTTATATGTTGCCTCAGGTTCCTTATAGATGCTGCGATAGGAGGTTCACTGATATCCAAATCTTATGATTTGGCATACGATTTGATTGAGGAGATGTCCACCAATAGTTTTCAATGGCCCACCGAGAGTGTTCAACCGAAAAAGCTATCTAGTGTGCATGAATCTAATGTCCTCAATATCTTAGCTAAACAAGTTGCTGTGAAGTCCAAAAAATTGGATAATCTCATTGTGAATGTAGTGCAAGTCCCACCCCATGTAGAGGAGTTTTGTGATGAGACTCTGATAGAGCCTACCACGTCAACCTTATAAGCTTTGAAAGCCATATAAAACTTGAACAGGACAATAACCCATACTCAAATACCAACATTCAAGGATGGAAACAAAATTATCCTTTAATGGAACAATAATAGCCAAGCCTATCAAGGGGGCAGAGCACATAACCAAGTAGTCCAAAAAAAAACCCAACCCCCTGGATTTCACATAAATCAGAACCACTAGCTAGTCACATTGGAGGAGTTGGTGAGACAATTACATTTGATAATACAAAGTCAATGGCTAGCAATCAAAAATATTGAGGGATAATTGGGGAAATTAGTAAACTATTTCAATCATAGGAACCCAGAAGCACTCTCTAGTAACACTGAAGTGAACCCTAATAAGAAAGGGAATGAGCAATTCCATGTAATTAAACTGAGAAGTGGGAAGGAGTTAGACAAAACTCTATAAGTTATGAATGACCCCATAGATGTGTAATATGAATTGAAAAAGAAGGAAGAATGTTATGCTAAGGAAATAAAAAACGCAAAACATCAAAAAAAGCAAAAACCCTAGAGACATCCACCCTCATTCCCTCAGAGATTTTAAAAACAAAAATTAGATAAGCAATTTTCTAGATTTCTATAAGTCTTAAAATTGTTAACCATAAAAAACCCTTTTATTGAAACCCAGTAATAGATGAGTAGTTATGTCGAATTCATGAAGGATGTGCTAAAGAAAAAAGAAACTAAGAATGGAAAGAAAGTGGCACTAACCGTAGAGTGTAGTGCAATCTTGCAAAAGAAGTTACCAAAAAAGATGAAAGACCACAGTAGTTTCACTGTCCCTTACGCCATATGAGAGATATTTGTTAGGAAGGTCCTTTGTGATTTAGAAGCTAGCATTAATTTGGTGTCAATGTCAATTTTCAAAAGACTTGAACTACAGGAGGCTACACCCCCCAACTTGACCCTAAAATTAGCTGATAAATCCTTAGACATTCCCATGGTCATCATTAAGGATGTGTTAGTTAATGTGCAAGCTTCATATTCCTTGCTGACTTTGTAGTCTTGGACATTGAGTAGGACAAGGAGATGCCCCTAATTTTAGGAAGACTCATTTTAGCCACTGGTAGGGCAATGATCAATGTACAACAAGGGAAATTGACCATGAGGGTGAATGATGAGGAAGTAACTTTTAATATCATAAAGTATATGAAATATCTCCAAGATCTAAGTGATGATCCTTACTTTAAGGCTGACTTAGTGAATGGGGTGGTGACTAGCCAATTTCTGAAACTTTGGAAGATAACCCAGCTGAGCAAGAGGTGATTAAGGAGGATAGTGACACATATAATGTTGAATCTGCTCTGATTTTAGAGGGCAACACTGGAAGATTTAGGGAGAGCTCTGAACCCTTGGACATGAATTTGTACACCAAAACCCTAGCACCATATATAAAGGTAGCCACATATCTAGAATTGAAAACCTTGCTCACTCACATGAAGTATGCCTACTTTGGAAAGCCTTTGACCTTAACTGTTATCATAAATGTTGACTTGACTATGGAGCAAGAGGAAGAGCTCATAGGCGTGCTTAGAGCTTTTAGGAGGGCACTTGGGTGGACCATAGCTGGCATCAAAGGAACAAGCTCATCCTTGTGTGTGCTCATAATTCTAATGGAAGAGGGATAAATGCCTAAAGCTAACCCTCAGAGGAGACTAAACCCCATTCTTAAGAAGGAGGTAAGCAAAGAGATTCTTAAGCGGCTTGATGGAAGCATTATCAATCCCATCTTAGATAGTGATTGAGTCAGTCCAATCCATTGTGTACCAAAGAAAGGAGGTTCACAGTAGTGGAAAATGAAAAGAATGAATTAATTCCCACAAAAACCATTACAGGATGGAGGATTTTCATTAACTATATGAAGTTGAATGTTGCCACTAGAAAAGACCATTTTACTTTGCCTTTTCTGGATCGGATGTTGGATAGGTTAGCAAGGCATCCTTTCTACTGCTCCATGGATGGATATTCAAGATATAACCAAATCACAATAGTCTCTAAGGTCTAGGAAAAGATCACCTTAACCAGCCCTTATGAAACTTTTGCCTTTAGGAGAGCATCGTTTGGACTATGCAATGCACAACCACTTTTCAACGTTGCATGATGTCCATCTTTCTTGACATGATTGAGACTGACATAGAGGTCTTTCTAGATGACTTTTCTAATTTTGGCTCTTTATTTGATTACTCCCTAAGTAATCTTCAAAAAATTTTACAAATGTGTGAGTGTTGACCTCATTTTTGATGAGGTCCAAATTTTTTTCTTAGGGTTTAGCATCTAGCCATAGAACTTTTCGATTAATTATCCTAGAAGAATAATGATCTTAAAAACTCAAAATACTTCTTGACTCTTTTGTAAAGTCTTACATGAGTGGTCTCAAGTCCTCAACTCTTGGTTAAAAAAACTAAGACCAACTTGTTGAAGCTCAAAAATGAGTTACTATAGGGTTATGAGGCCCTAGGGAGACCCTGAGTGGCTAGACCATTCATACCCCCATACCTCACCTTATGCACACCACTACATATCAAATTCACACCCACTTAATATTGAACACACATTCACACCACTGTACACTTCACTACACTCACACTACCTCATACCACCTTACACACCCACTTGGACCATCACACACACTCCTTTCACCTTATACACCCATACACTTCCAATTACCCCAAACCCACTAAAATTTCCTTCAAATTTTATCATGACAAGTCCAAAATTTCATCAATTATCATATTTCACTCCAGACAATTTACAAATAGTAAAAATGATAAAAGAATATCCCAAACCTGCATATGTGTTGGCTCTAGTGAAAATAAAAGTGGCTTTGTAGATCAGAGAACCAACATCTATAGTCTTACCTAAGGAAGAAGAAATCTAAAGTTTTTAAGCTCTAAACCACCAAGATTCATAATCAAGGATAAGCCCCAAAAGTTCAAACATGTGAAATGAGGAGGAAGAAGAAGATGATTCAGTCTTAAAAATGGTGTGAATTAGTCCATATTTGCAATTTAGGAGATTTGTCAGCAGAATGGTCGGTTTAGCACCTAGGCGCGAGTGTTGGCACTTATGCGCGGGTCTGCGAACTTGTCTAGTGCGTAAGTGCCAGATTCTAGCACCTAGGCGCTAGACGCAAAATTTTGCAAATTTTGATTTTTAAATTTTTAAAGTGTAAGCACAAAAAATCTAAGGCTTCCATACCATAATTAATCAATTTGATGTCCTAAAAACAATTAATCATCTTCCCATCATCTATTTACACAAATATTAAACTCCCAACATTTTTCAAGGATCCACATAGTTCAAGCATTCTAAAAACATAGATTCACTCAAAAACTTAATATAGCTTCATTAACACCATGAACGGTTCAATACAAATGGTTACATTATCAATCAAACAACAAAAATCAAGCAAACAAAAACTTAGATACTAACTCATGCATAACTAAAAGGCACACATAATTCGAAGATAGGTGATACACCTAAAATATATAGCGTTTTTAGATATATTTTTATACATATTTTTGAGATATTGCACTTTAATGGAAGGTATTTATATGTTTTTCTTTCAGGTACAAGTAAAAAGTTGAATAATGCTAGAAGGAGCGAAAAATGTTCAAATTTGGAGCAAAAATATGAAATTTCTGTAAAAGTGTTTTGGCGCCTAAGCACCAGATCCGGCGCTTAAGCGCTGGGGAAACAAAGAAGGTCGTACCTAAGCGTCAGAGGCCCCACGCTTAAGTGCCAAAGGCAGATATTTGGTGGGGCCAAATTTTGAAGAAACATTTGAGGCACCTATTGGCTAATGAGGATGGTTATGACTACTAGGAACAAAAATATTATTAAAAGACTTGTGAAAGGAAGCATCTTTTGGAGAATACATCAAATTTAGACACATTTCGAAGAATTTCCAAGGCACCTTTTGGAGATTTATAAAAGAAGGAAGTTGAGACATTTGAGATGGGTGCTTGAAGACGGAGAGAGTGCTGAGTCTTGAGAAGATCGTGGAGAATCTTGTGGAGAGATTCAGGCACCATACAAAATTTACTTTTATCCTTTTTGTATTTAGTTTTATTTTGAGAGTTTAGAGTGTTGTAAAAGAGAAGAGATTCAAAGGAACTTCAAGAGTTTGGTGGAGGATTTGAGATAAGTTTTTATCTTCTGTTTTTTTTATTTTGAGAGTTAAGAGATTCAAATGAACTTCAAGAGTTTGGTGGAGGATTTGAGTTAATTTTTTATCCTTTGTTTTTAAACTACTTTTGATTTTAATCGAGACTTCTTGTTGGTTTCACAATGATTTCTACTTTTAACTAAAGTGTGGTTTTATTTTTTCTATGGATTCTGAGTAGTTTTCTTTATCTTTCTCCCTAAAATGATAAGTAATTAATGTGTTGGATGGATGCTCTAAAGAGAATTAATCTTTAATGTTGGAAGAAGTTGTAATGATTTAATTCCATGCACTTCATTTACTTCTTGATTTGGCCTATCTAGATGTTAAAATTTATTGTTAAAACATGTAAGAACCAGGCTAGCATTGTCTCAATCAACAATTGGAATGAATCACAAGAGGTTGTATGAATGAAAATGTAATTCATATGATTTAGTGCAAATAAAAAGAGAAATAATCTTTGAAGGGTGTAGAGTTAGAGGAATTTCAAGTTATAGGTTAAAGACCCCAACTTAGTTTATTTTTTTAGGTTCTAGTACAAGACAATAGCCCCCAGGTAGAGGGAATTGAGGGAAATCTAGATTGAGAGCTAGTATCTTCTCTGCCTAGCCGGTCTTCAGAACGATTGTAACATTAAATTAGCCAATGTTCATTATAATATCTCTAGTAAGGGTAAAGAATGTATATGCTCCTATTTGGCACAACACAATTTGCATACTTCTATAACAAAATTTCTATACTTATTACTAAGTCATGATGAGGAGAAATGTATTTTCATATCAAGTGCTTTTATTTACATAAACTCAAGTTATCTTTAAAAGCTTTTACTATTTTGTCAAAATATCAAAAATACTAAAATGATTTGAATTTTAATTATTGTCAAATTATCTATAGTTTAAGTAATTTTCTTTTAAGAATAGAAAGATTGTTGTTTAATAGTGCATATTGCAAAATTTCTTTGTGGGTTCGATATTCAAGTCTTAATCAAA
>NW_018223510.1:0-1685 GCF_001263595.1 Phalaenopsis equestris
AATAAAAGTACAAGTACATCAATTACATCAGATATTAAAATCTCAAATTATGTCTTCATCTCCTTGAACAACAGGTGGATTGGGCTGATACTGAGTATATCGGGGGCACTCAGGGAAGGTATCATCAGACTCACCTCTGTAGTGTCGGGCTTGAGCTTCATAATAAACTATCTCAAAATTTGAATGCCTTTGAAGGTACTCACTATCATAATCATGTTGATGTTCTAAACCTCCAATCCTTTTATTTATTAATTCTATGCTCTTCCGCTGCAAGGTCAACTCATTCATCAAATCAGTTAGAGTAGGGGAACTAGAAGGTGGAAGGTCATAACTTGTAGAGGGGACATCTCTACTACTAGAAGGTTCTTGACTCCTACTTCCAATTCTCCATTTTTCATGGGATTCATAAGTTTTCAAATTAGCTTTACTAATAGGTTTCATAGAGTGAACCCCATTCCTCATCTCCTTCAGCTTCCACTCCAGAAAGTCGGCAAAGTGCATAAATAAGGCCAGGATGTCCTAGACCTCCACTTGTTTCACTCCTTACCGTAGTCAATTTATTCTTAAAAATAATTCTCCCCACATTTATATTTCTATTATTTTGAATACAGAAATTCAGAATAGCTCTATCTCTAGCTACCTCACTATGGTGATAAGTCTGTAACGGAGTAGAGGAAATAAAATAGTTCCACGCCTTAGAGGTAGCATTCAACATGAAAGCTAAAAAATTTACCCGTTCTCGCTGCTTTATCTTTCACCGTTGTTGAATCTTCCACATTCCTTTCTCATCAGTGAGAAAGTTGATCACATCATTCAGGGGGCCTTCTATCATACTGAAGGTTTCATAATGACAGCTATAAGAGTCTGGGACTTCGTAAAAGGAGTTAATGTGGGCGGCATTAAATTCAACAGGAAATCCCCGCACTTGAACAATTCCGTCGTAAGAATAAAATATGTTGGCATAGAATTCCTTCAAAATATTTCCAATAGCCTTATTGATGGAGTAACAGAAGTTTTCCCACCTCTGCTCGGTAATAACTCGTTCAATTTCTCCTCCCAGACTTTCAAAAACTCGATCTGTATACACTTCTTTCCTTCAAATACAGAAAGTAACTCTTGATTGAGCCTTCACATTGATGAAGCGAGACTCGTTGAACTCAACCCGTCTCTTTTGTCGTGGAGACATTTCAATTTACAGATGATCAAATCCGGTGTCAAAAAGCCTTGAAATTGCCTCCCAATCCAAGATCTCTCAAGCCTTAGGTTGAAAATGACATTTTTAGAAGGAAGGGGATGATGAATAGTGGTGGTTGACTAGTCAAAATCACGGTTAAAGATGTTTTTTCGCGAGCTTGCTGTCGGCAGGGTCAATGGCTCCGTTGGCGCGCTCTATTGAATTTTTAACCTAAGTCTCGGGAAAAATCCCCTGTCGGCAACGTCAAGGGTGTCGTCGGTGGGCTCTACTGATTTTGGTTCAAATTCTGGATTTTTGCGATTTCAATCAATTTCAAGCCTTAACGACATCTTTTCAATCATTATAGACATAATTTTAAGTGACTAAATGATGTACTTAGCACATATAACCGTCAGCGCGCTCTATTGAAATTATATCCTAAGTCTCGGGAAAAGTCCACCGTCGGCGGGCTCTTATGATTTGGTTCAATTTCTAGATTTTTGCAATTTCG
>NW_018223511.1:0-214 GCF_001263595.1 Phalaenopsis equestris
GTGGGAGAGAGACAGGGAGAGAGGGATAGAGCAACCAATAATAGTGGAGGGGAGAGAGATATCAACATTGAGAGAGAGGGTGAAAGTGTGAGTGAGGGAAGAGGAGGGATGGTGGGATAAAGATGGAGAGGAATAGAGTTAGAGAGAATGAGAGATAGAGAGATATCGTGTGATAGAGTGAGAGAAGTTGATAGTACAAGAAAGAGAGAGAGGA
>NW_018223511.1:3179-5762 GCF_001263595.1 Phalaenopsis equestris
TCTATTTCTCCTCTCTTGCTCTATTTCTCTAACTCTCTCCTCTCTCTATTTCTCTCTCATTATCTCTCTCTCACAACACTCACATTTTTCTTACTCACCCAGAGAGACAAAGCAAGGGAAAGTGTGGGATGGGAATGGAGGGAGGAAAGTGGGTGACAGAGAAAGAAGGTGGAGCGAGAGAAGAAAGAATGAGATGAAGGATAAAGTAATAGAGATGAGGAGGAGGGATAAAAATAAATAATGGGAGATAATGAGATAGATAGAGCAGGAGAGAGAGTGTGAAAGAGAAAAGTAATAGATAGAAGAGAGAGTAAGAGAGAGAAGAGAGATGAGGAGGGAGAGGGGGGAGAGGGATATAGGTAAATTTCGAGAATGGAGATTATAAACCAACAAAGAAATACAAAAAGGAAGTGGGAGAGAGAGAGAAGAGAAAAAAAGAGAAAAGAAAATGGTAGAGAGAAAAGTGAGAAAGAGAAAGAGAAAGAAGAGTTAATACGGTTGAAAAAAGAGTGGGAGGGAGAGAGTTGAGTGAGGAAGAGAGAGAGAGTTAGGGTGAGAATGAAAGAGAGATAGAGTGAGAGTAAGTGAGCAAGAGAAAGAAACTACAAGAAAGTGCAATTAAGAGAGAGAGAGCCAGACTGCAATAGAGACTTTTTCTCTCTACCTTTTTCTTTTCTCTCTTTCCCTCTTCTCTCTCTCCCCCACTTCCTTTTTATCTTGCTTTGTTGCTTTATATCTACGTTCTCCCAATTCACCTATATCCCTCTCCCCCTTCTCCCTCCTCATCTCTCTTTTCTTTTCTACTCTCTCTTCTAGGTTTTATTTTTCTCTTTCACACACTCTCTCCTGCCTTATCTATCTCACTAACTCCCATTTTTTATTTTTATCCCTCCTCCTCATCGCTATTACTTTATCCTTCTCTCTCATTCTCGCTTCTCTAGGTCCATCTTCTTTCTTAGTCACCCACTTTCCTACCCATTTCCTCTCACTCCCTTTCTATTTTTGACATCATCCCTCCCTCCATCCCCGCCCCTCCCTTTCCCTTGGTTTGTCTCTCTGGGTGAGTGAGAAAAATGGGAGTGTTGTGTGAGAGAGATAATGAGAGAGAAAGAGAGAGGAGAAAGTTACTCTCTCCAACTCCCTTTCTTTCTTTTTCTCCTACATCTCTTTCCAATGTCTCCTTTATCTCTCGCCCTCTCTCTCTTTAACTCTTTCTCCTCATTTCTACCTCTCACATGATAGAGGTAGGAAGGGATATAGAGATTGTCTAATAGAGTGAGAGAGAAATAAAAAATAGTGAGAGAATTGAGAGTCAAAGAAGTGGGAGTGGGAGAATAGGAGAAAGGGAGGAAGGGAGAGTCATAGAGAGTGGAGGGATAGAGAAGTGGGAGAGAAAGAAAAAGAGGAAGAGAGACAATGAGAGAGAGTTGGGGAGAAGAGGAGATGGGGCGGCGAATGAGAGAAACTGTGAGAGAATTACAAAGGTAGAGAAAGAAGTAAGATGGTGTGAGAGAGCAAGAGAGTCTGAGCGAGTGAGAGAGAGTGAAAGACAAGAGAGAGGAAAGTAGAGAAAAGAGTGTATGTCTGAGAGAGAACATAGAGAGGGATAGAGAGTCAAAGAGATAAAGAGACAAAAGTGGATAGACCGCAAAACCCTTTCTTCTCATTTATACCTCTCTTATTCTCCTCTCTCTCTTCGACTGTCCCTCCCCCTCTCTCTGTCCCTCTCTCACTATTTTTCTCTCTCCTTCCCTCTTACCATCCCTGTCTCTCACTCTCACCTCTTTCTAAAGCTCTCTGTAAAACTTTTTCTGTGATCCTCTCCTTGTTCTCTCATCTCTCTCTAGTGATGGAGCAAGAGTGAGAGAGGTAAATATCAAGGATACAGAAGGAGCATGAGATAAAATGTGAGAGTGAATGAAAGTGAGAGAGAAAGAAGAGAGAGAAATTAGGAGAGAAGAGTAATATTTTTTTATAATTTTGGTGAAGAGAAGATAGTCATGGAGAGAGTGAGAGAGAAGAGAGATAGAGAGAGAAAAGAAATATAGAAGAGAAAAAAGAATGAGAGATTACAAGATAGAGAAAGAGACTAATAAGATATATAAGAGAGGGAGAGGGAGATGGAGAGCAAGAAGGGGAAGTGAGTGAGGGAGAAAGAGTGGTAGTGAGAGAATAATGAGAGAGAGAGAGAGAAAGAGGAAGATTAAGAGACTGAGAGAAGAAGAAGAGCGATAGAGAATGAGAAAGAGATGAGGAGAGAATAAGAGTGAAGAGAATAGGAGATAAATCTCACTCATTATCTCACTAACCTCCTTCCTTGGGAGATAAAGAGCATGAGAGTGCTACAATTTGAAAGAAAGGAGAGAAAGCTAGATAGAGAAAAGGGGGATAGAAAAAACTTTCTTTTATTGCAAGAGGAGAGTGCACGGGAGGGTTAGAGTTGGAGAGAGATGAGATAGAACAGAAAAGGATAGAAAGCCTTTTATCTCTCTTACCTCTCTCCTTCTATCTCTCCCCCATCTCTCACTCACCGCTCTTATTTTTTCTCTTGACATATGTCCCTATCTCTTTCTCCCTCCCTCC
>NW_018223511.1:9476-9914 GCF_001263595.1 Phalaenopsis equestris
ATGGGAGAAAAGAAGAGCGTGGAAAGAAATAAAGAGAGAGATGAGGGAGAGTGCAAAACTTAGAGTGGGAGAGAGATTTTCCTTCATTCACCTCTTATCATTATATGTCCTAGTAGGGAGAGTTTGAATGGGTGAGAGATAGAGGGTTGCGAGAGAGGGAGGTAGATAGAGTGAGTAAGAGAGGGAGGGGCAAGAGAGAGAAAGTGAAAGATAGAGAATAGAGGAGAGATTACATCCTCTTCTTCCTCTATCTTCCTTACCTACCACTTCTCTCCCTCTCATAGTCCCTCCATCAATTCATGTACCTCTTCTTACTTTACTCTCTTCAGAGAAACAAAGATAATGAGAGAGTGTGTGTGTGGGAGAAACATAATGAGTGAGAATTAGAGTAAGAGAGAAAAGTGAAAGTGACAAAGTGTGGGAGAGAGTGAGTGGAGA
>NW_018223512.1:0-575 GCF_001263595.1 Phalaenopsis equestris
TATATAAGTTTTAGAAAAATATGAAATCAAATTGAACTCAAACTTTTCACAATTTTAATGAAATAGCGCTATACCTCAAACTTTGTATCTATCCCAAAGGATAAACACAAGACTTGAGGATGAGACTTGATCAAATAAACTAAGAAATATATGACATCCGTTTGGTCTACAAAACCATTTATTTGCAGAAAAGTTTCCCTATTTAATACAAAGAATTAAATAGGGTTTATTTTAAGATGGGTTTGGACAAGCTTCCATAAGGGCAAGCCCTATAGTTAATTACATCTTAAATGACCGAATCACTTAAGAAAACTCTCGATAAAAATCAAGAAATGTTATCTTCAAAGAGGTCAAAAGAAAATGACTTTTAAACAAAATTAGACAAAGAGGTGTGAAAGGGGAATGATTTAAATTTGGGACATTTATTATAGAATCCAAATGAGGAAGAACTAGGAAATGACATAGATCCGGAGGAGAACCTCAGTGCCTTCCCAGTCTATCCTATTATTTGGCTTCAATTTTGAGGGTGTTTCATCCTGACAATTTTATTAATTTAGAGCTTACATTCATGTGAA
>NW_018223513.1:0-856 GCF_001263595.1 Phalaenopsis equestris
GGCTCAGAAAGAAAGAATTAAAGAAATGACGATGAATTAGTCGTTAATGGAGATTCAATCCTAAAGTTATATCTTTCAGTGTCCAGCAAATACAACTCCAACGCCAACTCGAAGAACGTCAGAAAGATTTCTCAAAGATAACTTCAACAACTTTACAGAATCTGCAACAAATCAAATGACAACTGTTACAAACAAATCTACAAACTTGTAACCTCTTCAGCTACGGCGTCTTTAAAGATAACACCTCTTTTACAGGTCTTGAAAGAATATAATTTTGATAGCACCTTAAAGAGTGAATTATTTTCTAACACTTGTGGTCAGTGGACGGTACTTCAAGGAGCACCATGCCTCGTGTTTCAAAGACAAAGACTCGTTCTTAGATATCGCGCTTGTCTGAAACTAGGTCTAAATCTTAAAACAAATTAAACAATAAAAAAAATAAACATTGAAACAAAATTTTTCCCCTCATAAATTTTTGAGAGTCTCTACACAGACATTTCAATAAAATTCTGCACTGTACAAACTTGTACAGACGTTCTCTACACTTTGCAAACTTTTCATCATCTCTACATTTCGGGATAGACATGGATGCCTCATCCCCTATCTCTACATTCTGGGGTAGGCTTGGACGCCTTATTCCCCACATCTACATTTTGGGATAGGCAAGACGCCCTATACCCATCTCTACATTTCAGGATAGGCAAGACGCCCTATACACATCTCTGAATTTCGGGGTAGGCTTGGATGCCCTATTCCAATTTTTGCATTTAATCTTCACAAATTCTAGAAAATTCCCACAAATTCAACAAAAACAAACTATCAGAGGTACGGATCTCAATATCCGTTACCGCATTGC
>NW_018223514.1:0-1793 GCF_001263595.1 Phalaenopsis equestris
GCGTCAAATTTAATTTGCGTTGAATTTTTTGTTCGAGATCGATCGTTTTGGAAATTGATCATGGGGCAATTAAATGAGTTTGTATTCAATTGAAATTATATTTAGATATGCTGAATTTGATGTGAGTTTGAAATTGAGGTATTTGATTATCATTAAGATTAATTTGACGATTTTGGTTAAAGTGTGTGAATTTGGTCAAATTTGATCCAATGGATGGTCAATAATTGGTTTTAGTGGTGTTTGAAATAATTTTGGAGGATTTGAGAATTTTTGGTCCACGAGTGGCATTTTGGTAATTTTTGCCGACTTTGGTCTTTGGTCTCAAAATGTTGATTTAAAGGCTCGAGGTGGTTCAGGAAGAAATTTAGAATCAAACGATAGTGTTCGAGGTCATTTTCGATCAATGTGGAAT
Source organism: Phalaenopsis equestris (assembly GCF_001263595.1). Taxonomy (NCBI): domain Eukaryota; kingdom Viridiplantae; phylum Streptophyta; class Magnoliopsida; order Asparagales; family Orchidaceae; genus Phalaenopsis; species Phalaenopsis equestris. Next base: position 413 of record NW_018223514.1, read on the forward strand.
GTTTTATGATCCCCTTCATGATCCCCGAAGTATTTTTTTAAGTATTTGTTATTTTGGTGTCGAGATGCCAAAAAGTTGTCGGGAAATATGACAATATTATAGTCAAATTTCTCAGGAATACATAAGGAATGATTTGTTGTGATTTTTAAAACTTATCGGTGACTCTGAGAGGTTTTTGAAAATTTGATATTTTGGGGTTTCATGGGCATTTTGGTAATTTTTGAGAAAATTGAGTATTTTTGCAATTTTTAAGTTTTGAGTGGTGTAAAGGATAATATCAAATGGTTTGAAGTGGTTTTTGTGATTCAATGACAGTTTTGAAGAATTTTGAAGAATTGAAATATTCAAGTGGGGGTATTTTAGGGAAAACTGGGTTCAAATAGTTTTGGTCAGCCTCATGGGTGTAATGATTGCAACATTATAATATGAAAATGCAATGTTTATGATGATCATGATGATTATGAATGATGATGCAATGTGTTGAAGTCCAAAAAAAAGGTGTAGAGCAGTGCAAGTCTTTCATATGGTTCAAAGGTCCTATAGGAATTCTCATCAGGGTTCTCTTATGTAATCTCAAATCTTTGTATTAAAGATTATTGATCACATATAAAACTAACATAAAGAACAGAGATTTGGTTGAGATGTCTGAGGAGAAGGTGGGTACCAATTCTAAGATACTAAGATAGTCATTAGGAAAGTCCTAAGACAAGATCCTAGTCACTAACGGAAAGACCCAAAACCCTCACCGAAAAGTGAGATCAACATCCAGGTCATTCGTCATGCCAAACCTCGACAGCTCCAAAGACCAATCTTCACTATTTGATTGGTGATACATTACGCGTCAGCTGGCCACGTGTCCCGTGGTTCCAACTCCAAGCCTTCATCCGACGCGATTTGATCCGTCCGTTCGATACACACGGAAATGGACGCCATCAGTTTATCATCCCTGATCATCCTAACCCAAGAACTGTTCGTGTTCTAGACCTAATATCTCACTCGATTCTCAACAAAATCAGTCTGGGTTTGTTCCTACACCTTCATCTAAGTGTGACGAATCTATTTATACGATTAAATACATATGAAATATAAGTTCACTTCACAATCAATGAAATCGAGACAAGATTTCGAGATTTTGGTTATACATTTTCTTATGAGGTGAGGCCTAAATTAGGTTGGTTGGAGACGATCGCCTTGAGTCCACGAAGCTCCTCAAAGTGTTGTCTTGAGCTGCGGTGCGGCTTATGTATGATTTTAGGTCGAATGGTGCCTCGGGCTTGGTCTAGGACTATGTTGGAGTGCTCGGGAGAAAGGGATATTAATTGAGGAAGTGGTTTTGGGGTCTGGTGAAGCTTGTGGAATGGTTAATTTGAAGCTTTGAGAG
>NW_018223515.1:0-4963 GCF_001263595.1 Phalaenopsis equestris
TATCAACATAAGAAACCTTCTCAAGGTTTAAAACTAAGCAGTCAGTGGTTGAGGAACAAAAGCCATAGAGCTAAGAGTCGAACAGCAGGTAGCTTATGGGTTTGAGTCGTGACTTCAACCGGAACTCTTTGCTGCTCGATTCGCAGAGCAAGGATCAAGAGGCACGTCACAGAAGGGATTGCGACACTGTCCTGTCCATCGCTACCTTCCCAGTGAGCTCGTGAGAAAATCCAGAAAATGACGCGATCAAACGAACGATACCGAAGAGCGAAACGAAGTGAACGAGCGAAAGGCTAGGGCACAGCGACGCGATCCCCCACTTTTCTTCTTCGAGCAAGAGCTTACGAACCGCTGTGGCTACCCGTATCATCGTGGAGTATATATATATATATATATATATATAATCTACACTCTATTCCTTGGATATGATTCACGGACAAATCAAGATCCAATATCTTAAAAGATGTGGTAAGCGTGGATCATAACAGCAACAAGAAGAGTAGTGCAAGGAGAAGAAATCCAACATGGAGACCCCGCAAACATGGAATGCATCGGAGAATTTGTGAAGCAGTAGTTCTAGAAACTAAAATATAATGGAAGCTCTCAGAAGGAATGGAGCGGAATCCCCGAGAGTAGCCCCTCAAGATGAGTCGATGCCCAAGTTTGAAGGGTGATTCTGTCGCAGCCCAACTGGTCTCCCTTTTATGGGTCAGTTGACGTACAACAGAGACTGACAATTCAGTCAGAATAAATTCTCACCAACACCAGTCATGATTTGTAGAATCAGGAACCAGTGGATGATGAACAAATCTAACTAAATTGCCGCAAACATGCGTGATACATTACATTTCATAATTTATTCATATAAGAACTCAGAAGCATTAAAAAATCATATCCTCAAAAAATATAAACTATACAGAGCTTTTAAATCCAACATAGAATACATATTCAAAACACATGTACAAGCTCCCAAAACTATATAGTGCAAAACTGCACAAAACAGAACTGGCTACTCGTCCGGTACTTGTTGCCCCTACATGAAAAGCAACAACGAAGAATGAGCAACAAAGAGCTCAGTGATCAGGGCCAACAAAAGATTTTATACATGAAAAAGAAATAACATGCATGCTCATATGAAACTATACATGTCTACACACAAGTCATAACATATAATAGAGAACAAAAAAAGAGAACATGCAGTAAAAAAATCAATACTATAGTGTAAAAATATGTCATAAGCATGATATCATAAATATAATAAAAAATATGTTCATATGCATGTTCACGAGTTGTTTATCGTATATAATCATAACAGTGTCATTTCATAATAATTCACTTGTAAATGTATAAGACTCAACTATTTTCAAATCTTTTTATCATGAGTCATCACTTTACCTCAAAGGCTATATAAACTATCGACAAATGTTGGGTTTCCCCCAACATAACAGTTATCAATAGCCCCCTTGATGCTCATAGTTCCCTAACATTCTATCATTGTCTAATCCTAATAGTTCCCAGAGTTTCGTCCCCGTATAAATATCAGAAGTCGGGACAACTAAAACTCTTAGTTTACCAGCAAGCACTTATATGTGATAATCTATCCATAACATTACTCATGACATTTCTTAAAACATAATACCTGTAGCATAAATTCATAGTCATTTTATATTACATATATGAATCGTAAATGAATACATAACATAACATCACAGACATAATAAAAGAAGTTAACTTGCATTCATATATTTCAAGCAGGTATTCATCTACAGTACGCATGAATTTCTAATTTTATTCTTAACAAATGAAAAATCATATGAAAACCTATAGAATATTATTTTACTTAAATTAACACAAGATTATTTCATCTAACTTGATGGAGCAGCTGCACAAAGAGTGTCCACACGCTCATCTCGAGCTCGCCGCCTCATATAAACCTAGAAATCATAGACATCGCAGGGTTTTATGAAATTCCAACTCAATTCGTGATTTAACCAAAAACATAACTTATTTGCCTAAAACATATCTCAAATGGGTTTCTCGGCATAAATTCGTTATTCTGAAATGACCTATTTTCTCTCCCCAACTCTTCCTAACAGCTTATTTTTCACTTCACCCTCGCTAATATCGTGCTAAAACCCACGCAGAAGCTTGCAAACCACTTTTGACGCTTCTAACACAAGATGGCGCATCTGACGGCTATCGAAAATGAGAAATGCATGAAAAAAGAGATAAATGCTAAAACGAAAGGGTGAGAAAGAAATGAAAGTCTACAACAGCGAGGAAGAGGGATTCACACTTTAAGAATTCTCCCCGAAGCTTCAAATCAAGGCCTGCGGCTTCCCTCATGTCGCTTGCTTTACTGTTTGCCCTTTGCTACAGTATGTGGGGCGATTCTCTGAGGTAATTCGTGAGATGCTCCAGAAGGCTAGACCGAACAGGAAGAGGGAGAATCTGAAGAGAGGAAAGGAAAGCGGAAGAGGGGAAGAAAAGCAAAGCACTGGAGCCCTATTCGACCAAATGCAGTAAATAAAATGTCGTGAGAGTTGGTTGGCTACAATAATGCGAGAATTAGGGTGGGATTAGGACTATGATTAAAAGATTAATTAGGTTAAATAGGCTACAATAATGCCAGAATTAGGGAGGGATTAGAACTATGATTAAAGGATTAATCAGGTTAAATAATCATATAACTTCTGAATTTCATATCTCACAATCCATTCATAATTAATATTTAGAGCTTTATATGGAATTGATTGATTTCATGCATAGAATTTTATAAAATTATTTGGATAGAATTCTAGAGGATGTGAAATTTATGGTACTTTTAAAATTGATCGAGTTTTACCAGGTTTCTCGAAATTTGAGTGTAACATCTCTTCCTTATAAAAATTCCGTCCTCGAAATTTCTGATTCACTTGAATAGGAAGAGATATTTCAGTAGCATTTCTTCTTTTTACCATGTAGCTTCTTTTTCAGGCCTACACTTCCACTTTATTTTGACAAATGAAATATGTCTATTCCCCACCCTCTTAACATCAGTTTCTAAAATCTTCTCAAGCCCTTCATATATGTTAAATATTTCTGTACTTCAATTTTTTCATGTGTTGAAACCCATTTTCTCAACTGTCATGAATATTTGACACATCCGAGGTAATGCTAATTTGTAGGCAATTGGTCCAATCTTTTCTATAATTTCAAAAGGCCCAATGTTCTTGAGACTCAGCTTGCTTCCTTGACCAAAACTAGTTGTACTTACTTTTCAATGGTCTGACTTATAAAAATATGAATCTCCAACTTCAAATTCTATTACTTTGTGCTTTGGGTCGTAATATTTATGTTGTCGATCCTAAGCACTTTTCAATCTATCTCTGATTAGTCTGATTTTCTTTGTAGCTTCATCAACTAAATCTGGACATAACATTTGACATTCACCTAATTCAACCCAACTCAATGAAATTCTGCATTTTCTGCCAAAAACTATTTCATAAGCCATTTTGATGCTGGAGTGATAGTTATTGTTGAGGTGAACTCTATCATTGAAATGTGATCTTCCCAACTACCTCCAAAGTTGAGAACACAAATCCTTAACAAATCTTTCACTACCGGAATTGTTCTTTCTAATTTTCTACCAGTTTGTGGATGAAATGCAATGTTAAAATACAATTACGTGCTCAAACATTGTTGAATGTCTTCCCACAACCTGGACTTGAATCTTCCATCTCTATCAAAAAAGATAACTTTTAGAATGCCATACAATCTGATAATTTCTTTTACATACAATCTAACCAGCTTTTCCACTGAAATTGGCAAAAAATGAGTGAATTTTCTTAGCCTATCAATAATAACTCAAATATTGTCGTGACCCTGTCTGGATTGCGAAAATCTCATAACGAAATCCATAGCAATTTCTTCTCATTTTCATTCAGGTATCGTCAACAATTAGAGCAATCCGCTGAGTCTCTGATATTCAGCTTTCACAATCTGACAAGTCTAACATTGAGGTCATATTCAACATCCTTCTTTATACCTAGTCACTATAATGCAAAGTTCAAATCATTGTACATTTTTGTACTATATGGATAAGCTTTATAAAAACTTTCCCATCTCAAATTAGAATTAGCAAGTATTCAAAACTACAATTTATTTATGATAATCTCATCTTCATCCAATGTCATGTCAGACATCTTTCCTGATTGAAATTGTTTTAGAAGTTTCAGATATCACTGCTAACTTTTTTGAGCTAATTTAACTCTATCAATCAATTAATGTTGGTTGCACTGCCAACTGATATAAATACCCACTATCTTCTGATCTTCTAACTTTCAACTGTAAGGCATCAATTTCTTTAATCAACTCGGCCTCTAAATGATAGCTCAAAGCATCGACAACAACATTAGCTCGGCTAGAACAGTATTGTATATCCAGCTCATACTCTTTACTCAACTCTAACCATCTTCTTGCATCAAATTTAGTTCTTTTTGTATGAAAACGTACTTTGAACTCTGATGGTCAGTGAATACCTTGCATTTCACGCCATACATTTAATATCATCATATCTTGATAGCAATAACTACAGTAGCTAACTCCAAGTCATGTGTTAGATAGTTCCTCTCATGTGGCGTCAACTGTCTGGATGCATAAGTTATCACATTTCTATCCTTCATTAAAACACATCTAATGCTTCAGAATGACGCATCACTGTAAATCTGAACTCCTGTGTTTGATGAAAGAGCTAACACTGGAGCAGTGGTCAAATGTTTCTTCAATTCTTGAAAAAGCTATGCTCACCTTCTACAGTCCACTTAAACCGGACATTTTTTCTCATCAGCTTGGATGACGACATACTTATTTGCAAAAGACCTTTTGGCAAACCACCTGTAATATTCTGCCAAATCGAGAAAACTGCGTACCACTGTAATATTCCTTGGAGTAGGCCATTCCATAATTACTTTCACCTTCTAAC
>NW_018223516.1:0-466 GCF_001263595.1 Phalaenopsis equestris
GCCACAAGCACCCTTCCAAAAAGCATCCAAATACAATGAATTTCAGCCCATAACTGCCAAAAGTCGGTTGCTTCTCCTTGTCAAGAAATTATAGTGAATGGATAAAATGAATTAGTTCAATTTATATTATGCCAAATAGGAGCATACATATTCTTTACCCTTTGGTCCAGGTATAAAGAACTTCCTATGCGTGGTTACTGAAAATGCGGCTAGGCTGGGAGAACATCGGCTCTCACTTCGGAGCTCCCACGTTCCCCTCACGTGAGGGCTAACATCTATACTTCAGCACCCAAACGATAGGACCGAATTGAGGATTTTAGTCTGTCACTCTAAAATCTCCAATTCTACGCCCGATAATTTTTATTTTTTTATTTATTTACACCCAAATTTTAAGGACTTTGACCTCCCTGAATCTTGGATGTAATCTTCACTTTAGTTGTAAAACTCAACATATTTTAGCAAATCA
>NW_018223516.1:559-804 GCF_001263595.1 Phalaenopsis equestris
CCAATTCAAATCACCATTTCACAAATCTTGAGACAAGGAGAAAGACAAAGAAAACTACTCAGATCTCATAGGGAAAACACAACAAAACTCGGAATTCATATATAAAATCAAAGTCATAAAAACTACAAAAAGTAAATAACTTATCTCTAATTTCTCCCTAAGAACACTCCTTGAAGTTCCTCTGAATCTCTTCCTTTCTTTACATCACATGGAATTCCTTTTTGAAGTAGCAAGGAGGAAGAAAT
>NW_018223517.1:0-6957 GCF_001263595.1 Phalaenopsis equestris
ATTAATGCAGGAATATGAACCATTTTGATAGGACGGTCCGGAGAGCTTCCCTCCATAATACGACGTTTAATGAACATTTGAGTTCCTTAATGATGTCTGAATTGAGTGATCTTAGGCTCGTTGGATTTGTCTTGTTGAGCCGCTCGATTTGAGTATAAATTTGTCATATTTGACAATCGTTTAACTTTCCAAATGTATTCATAAATTTTCTAACTGTGGTTTAATGACTTGATTTGAGCTTGTTTGACTTCGATTGGGGATTGGACTAGCTTTCATATCATTAGGTCCGTCTTATCGAACCGGTCAGTTTGACTATAAGTTTGCTGAAATCGGAGCTTTGGATGACTTTTTATCAAGATTTGAATGTTTCTTACTTAAAATATCATCTCGAGATTCGTGTCATGCATTGAGATTCGTGTTGGATGATGAAATTTTGTTGGTGGTGTATCAATTGCCCCCAATTTTCGAGCGAGACCCTTTTTATCGTTCAAAAATCTTAATATCCAGAGTATTTATGTATAAGAGTATGTATATCTTACTTATTATAACAATAATTTTTATCTTTATAAAAATAGAAAGTTGAACTTAGCTTAGTTGGTTAGTATTTTTTACTTTATGTGGGAGAGGAGGGGTTCGAATCCCGACGGAATAAATAATATTTTATAAAGAAATTTGAAAGAGCAAAAAGAAGGAATAAAAAATGAAAAGATTTTTGTTTTTTTTTTGTTGGAAGATGAAAAAAAAAAAAATTTAATATGAAAAGTCATTTTTTTATCATTTAATATTTTCACACCTTTTTTTAGTCTACTTAATAACAAATATTTAATTTTTCACTTTTTTTTAAGTGTATTTAATAGCAAATATTTAAATTTTCACTTCTTTTTGAAGTCTATAATAATGATCATTAATGTATAAATCCCTTTTGAAGTCTATAAATAGGGGTCTGATAAAGTGGGTAGAGGTGAACTCCCTAGCTGATCCGGGATTTCCCAGAAGAAGAAAATCGTCCCGAGCAGCGGTGAAGAGTTGCGGGGCAGAGTTGCAGTGCAGAGTTGCGGCACAGAGTTGCGGCGAAGCGTTGCGGTTCAGAGTTGCTGAACAGAGTTGCGGCGCAGAGTTGCTACAAAGAGTTGCGGCGCAGAGTTGTTGAAAAGAGTTGCGGCGAAGCGTTGCGGTGCAGAGTTGCGGCGAAGCGTTGTAGTACAGCGTTGCTGTGAAAAGTTGCAGCGAAGCGTTGTGGCTCAGAGTTACGGTGCATAGTTGCGGCGAACTGTTGCAACGAAGTGTTATGGTGCAGAGTTGCGACGAAGCGTTGTAGTGTTGTGTTGCTGTGTACTGTCGCAGAAATGACAACAATTGGAGAACCTCATTCTGCTGAGAACCAGAGGATGTTGTGTCAGTTTTGAGGGAGAGACTTGATTTCTTTTCAAAAGAAGTTTTACTTCCCGAATAATATGGTGGTGAAATTGTCAACTTCAGCTGATCGAGTGTATTCTCCTCCTCCTAGGTATATTGTTATTCATGAGGCAGCCTTGAGAGCAGGTTTAAGATTTCCGTCGGCACCTGAGTTTATTGATATTATGAAGGTGTTCGAGGTTTGTGTTGCTCAGTTATCTTGTCGGATGGTGACGTTAACAACGACAATTTTGTCACCTGAGTTAATTATTTTTTTTAGGAGTCGTGGGTCGACGTTAACAACGACAATTTTGGCACGGATGTGCGGGTTCTTTAGCGATACACATGATTTTGTGATGTTTAAGCATAAGATGTTGGATTTCCGCCTAAAGGAACCGATGAGACAATGGTTCATGAAATTCTTTTTTGCACAAAATGATTGGGGGCTCCGCGAGAGGCGAGGAAGGTTTCAACAATTGTTTGTCTCTCTTCAGACTACCGAGGAGGGAATATTGCAGATGCTGGGAGTTTGTGACTTGAAGGATATGTTGTTCGAGACACATTATATTTATGAATTTGTGAATGAGGAATCATTGTTCAAGGTTAAGCTTTATTTCCACCCTGAACGGTCTATGATTGTAGTATTAAAGAAATCTAAGAAGAGACCTTCCGAGCCAGCCCTTGCAGAATCATTAAAGCGGCTCCCAATGAGCAGTGACTATGAAGTACTGCTTCAAAAACAAAAGAAGGTCGAAACTTCGCGATCCTTGCCAAGCCCTTCAACTATTCACGTTCCTGAGAATATCTTATCTCATGAGCGTACTGGGCTCCTAGAAGCCAAGAGTTTTGTAAGTTTCTTTCATCTTCTACTACTATATAATTATTTCATCTTTCTGACCCAGATTTTGTTTCTTCTAGGTTGATAGAATGGTGGAAACCCAGAAGGGGCTAGGACTGGTATTGAGAAACTTGAATTCTGAGTTTTTTAAGATCAAATTTTTTCAAGGAGAGTACAAGCGTCTATATGAATCCGGGGTTGAAAAAATTACATCTTTGGAATCACAGTTGTCAGAGTGCAAGACAAAACTTTCAACAATGGTAACATCCCTTTCATTGCAGCTTCGGGATCTGGAGAAAACTCGGGAGGGGTTGGTTGAAGTACGAGCCAGCTTTCGTGAAAGTAATAAGAACGTGAAAATGCTTAAGTCGACGGTGTTAGTCCAAGAAGAAGAGATCTGACTTTTGAGGTCCGCAAAAGAAGTTGATGTCTCTGAAGTTAAGCGTAAAGCGGTCGAGGACTTTAAGAACTCTCTTCAATTTAAGCCTATCATTCGAGACCATGTTCAAGAGGCTCGTGATCGGGTGCTTGATGTTGAGGTAAAGCAACAGCAAAAATGGTTCACCAAGAAAGGATTCATTCGAGGTTCTCTGAAGGGGAGTCGAGCAGTGCAACGTCGAACCGATATAATCGTGGAGGGGCTCACACTTAGCCAAGCTTCAAATGACTCTTCGTCAGATTCTGACGGTGATGACATCGAGAGTGAATTGCAGAAGGTGCTCTTTAACGAAGACGAGGGGGCGGAGGAAAATGTTGACGTTGATTAGTGTTACACTCTTCTTTTTATGCTTGTAGTGTGTTTGCTTTTGTCATGTTGTTTGATACTCACAAATATTATTATGACGTTGTATGAATGATGCATGTAGATCATCTTGTTTAATTTTTTAAATTTTGTTAGCTATTTGCTCCCGGAGTATCTTCTCTTTCTTTTTATTCATTGTTTTATGATAATGTTTTCCTTTCATTCCATAGTGGATACAAAATATCTTAGAAGTTCTGGTATGTGAGAAAGTTATCATGGGGATAAATTACTAGCGGCTTTTAAGCTGGCTGGGGTTATGCATCAGAATATTTCTTGATGATGTTAATTTGTATGTGAGGAGCCAACAGAAGTCTACTGAAGACTTATTAATCCATCTGAGATTGTTTGTTGGAGCATTGCTCGCTTATGAACCTGTGTGGAAGGGATTAGGTGTAGTCCACCAAGGACTGTTAACATTTTCAAGGATGTTTATCGGAGTAAAAACTCAATGATGTTAACCTAAGAGGTCAAATCAAAACCCCTTAGGATTGACTGTGCTCTAACTAAGATACAACCAGAGTTGTGTATTTCTCGGGCCAAGAGCATAAAGTGACTCATGAAAAAGTCGTTACACTTTCTAAAGATATTCTTTTTTGTAGAATAAAGTAAGCAAATAATATTTGATGAGTTTGAGATATATTGACATTGTATGTAATATGACATAGATGATATGAATGAAGTGCTACTGGTAGTATTTCCGAAGATTCTCAGCATTCCAGGTCTGGGGCAGGATTTTTCCATCTGAGTTTTTGAGCTTGAAGGTTCCAGGCTTGATTATGGCAGCTACGATGTATGGGCCTTCCTAGAGAGGGGATAATTTGTTTCATTGGGGACCATGACCAGCAGCTTCGATACTACGCAAAACCATGTCACCAATGGATATACGTCGAGGCTTTACTCTTTGGTTGAAGTGGCGAGCAATTCTTTGGCGGTAGGAAGCAGCTCTAAGGTGGGCCACATCGCGTATTTTAGAGAGAAGATCCAACTGTTGTCGGAGCTTTTCTTCATTGCTATCTAAATCAAAAGTCTTGACTCGGGGGTTTGGAACTCAGATATCAATGAGGATGACAGTCTCGGTGCCGAAACACAAGTTATATGGAGCTTGCCCGGTAGGAGTTCTTGTGGTGGTGGATAGGCCCAGAGGACATTATGCAGCTCTTCTGCCCACTGCCCCCCGACCTTCTCAAGACGAGTCTTCAACCCCTTGAGCACCGTCTGATTTCTCACCTCTGTCTATCCATTGGTTTGGGGATGCGCCACAGTAGTGTGCACCAACTGAATGTGAAGATCCTTGCAGAATAATATGAAGACCCTTCCAGTAAATTGAGTCTCATTATCAGTGATAATCTTTGCAGGAAGCTCAAAGCGACAGATGATATTTTTCCAGACAAAATGTTTGACATTAGCCTCAGTGATCTTGGCAAGAGGCTCTGCTTATACTCATTTGGTGAAGTAGTCAATAGCTAACATGATGAATTTTCGTTGTCTGGTAGCTATCAGAAATGACCCCATGATATCTACCCCCCATTGGGCGAAAGACCAAGGACTCAGAAAAGATGTGAGTTCTACTAGTGGTGCATGCGTAAGATTGGAGTGTATTTGGCAATTCATGCATTTTTTCACAAATTCTAATGCATCTTGTTTGATCGTGGGCTAGTAGAAGCCTTGCCTCACTATTTTAAGAGCAAGCACCCTGCCACCAAGATGCTCCCCACATATTCCTGAATGAACCTCTCATGGAGCGTAATCAACTTCAAATGAAGGAAGACACTTGAGATATGGACCTACAAATGCCTTCTTATACAGTTCATTCTTTATAAGGATGAAGTTGGCAGCCATGCGTCAGATGTGAATTGATGTAGTAGCATCATCTGGCAGTGTTCCATCTCTGAGGAAGAAGATGATGAGATCCATCCAAGAATGCTCCATTGGATCATCTATAAACAGTATCTCCCATGGGCCCTGAATACTGGAAAAATGTATCTCCTCAATACACCTTTTTTTATATATATCTCCAGTTGTTGAAGTTGCGAGCTTGGAGAGAGCATCAACTCGGGTGTTATGCTTTCAAAGTATGTGAATGAGTTGACATGTTTCAATTCGGGCGAGAAGTGTTTTTACTATATTGAGATACTACACCAGTTGTGAGTTATGAGCGTTGAATTCTCCCTCTACTTGGGATGAAATGAGTTGAGAATAAGTGTAGATAATCATGTTTTGCACTTCACAGTCAATGACAAGTTTTAATCCGGCGACAAGTGCTTCATATTTGACAACATTATTGGTGACTAAGAATTTTAAACGAAGTCCATACTCCAAAATATCTTGCCTTGGGGAGATGAGTAGTATTCCTGCAGTAGCTCCTGAGTTTTCGAACGCTCTGTCTACATATAGTGTCCACTGAGGTGACCGTGGAAGAGAAGAGGGTGGTTCATCAGAGGTTGACACTGTACACTCTACCACAAAATCGGCCAACACCTGTGATTTGATGTTCGGTCGCGGTAAATAACGGACGTCAAATTCTCTTAATTCTACTAACCATTTAACTAATCTTCCTAATGCTTCTGATTTTTGTAGGATAGCTTTCGAAGGGAGTTGTGTGTAAATGCCAATACTGTGAGTCTGGAAGTACAGACGAAGTCTCCTTGCTGAAAAAACCAGGGATAGTGCAGTCTTATCCTCCATCGGATAACGACTTTCTGTATTTGAGAGAATCTTGCTAAGGTAGTATACTGGTTTCTCGATTTAGTTTTCTATTCTGAAAAGAACAAAACTTATTGCATGAGGTGAAATAACCAAATAAATATATAACATCTCTCCTTGGATGGGCTTTGAGAGGAAGGGCGGTGAAGCCAAATATGCCTTGAGTTGCTCGAAAGCGCTCTGACAATCATCTGTCAACTGAAAATTGGTGTTTCGAGCACCTCTGAGTACCTTGAAGAACAGCGGATACTTATCCCCAGAACGAGTTAAGAAGCGGGATAAAGCGGCTATACGATCAATCAATCGTTATACCTCTTTGATGTTTTTTGGAGGCCTCATGTCCCTCAGGGCCTTGATTTTTTTTGGGTTTGCTTCAATTCCACGATGGGCAACCATGAATCTCAAAAAGACTTCTCTGATGTCACCCCGAAAGCACATTTAGTCGGGTTAAGTCGTAAATTGTATTGACGAAGGAGTTGGAAACACTCCTCCAAATGAAAAGTGTGTTGGGATGCTTTTAGGCTTTTTACTAACATGTCATCAACGTAAACCTCCATTGTACACCCGAGAAGATTTCTGAAGACTTTGTTCATGAGACGTTGATAAGTTACACCAGCATTTTTTTAATCCAAATGACATAACCTAATAACAGTATAGGCCCTTATCTGTTTGAAAAGAGGTGGTATGCATCCATAAAGCTTAGCATCTGATGTCCAAAAGTGGCATCAACAAGTTGATCTATGCGTGGGAGGGGAAAGCTATCATTTGGACATGTTTTATTGAGGTCTGTATAGTCGACACACATTCTTCATGAAACAATAGCTTTTTTCACCATGACGACATTAGCCAGTCATGCACGATGGTGCACCTCCCGTATAAACTTTGCTTCGAAAAACTTGTTGAATTATTGTTCTATAGCTTGTAAGTGATCTGGAGCAAAATTGTGCTTCTTCTGAACGATCGATTTAAAGGTTGGATCTATCTTTAAAGAGTGCATGATTATTTTAGGTTTGCTTCATGTATGCTCAGTTCAACCACTTTTCATTAGCATGTGGGCTCAGTTCAACCACTCGGAAGGTGAGCTCAAAAATATGTATAAGAAATCTTACATAGTTGTATTTGTGTATGCAACTAATAACATTGATATTTTTGATGTAACATTAAAAGTTTGAGTGTCATGCATACAAATATATGTTGACCTCACTTTTGGTTGAGGTCT
>NW_018223518.1:0-3465 GCF_001263595.1 Phalaenopsis equestris
TTTGGGCATGTTAGGTTAGACATGGGTCTAGGTTGAGCTAGCCTTAGACTAACTCCAAGAGTAATGGCCCACATGATTAAGGGAGATGTTGTGAAGATTTTTCATGAAGAAATAGAATGGAAATTTTGGGGTTAAAGCCCTCAATTTGGTGAGATTTTGAGACATGGCCAATTTTGGGCAAATTCGGGGCCATTTGGACTTAACTTGAAATCAAACAACTGAAGGTCAATTTTGATGTATGGAAATATTATGAAGGTTTCTTCAATACAAATTGTGGCCAATTCAGTGGGTTATGGGTTCAATTTCGTGAGATTAGGTCATGTGCCCAAAATTAGGGTTTTGATATAAATTAAAATTGGACTCAAATTATGGACCAATTGGGCTTGGGTTTAGTTTATTTGGGTCACATTGAGGGTGATTTTGAGTTTGGGATTGAAAATTAGGGAGATTGGGATCAAATTGATGAGCATTTGAGGTAGATTTGTGGAAAATGGGTCTTTAAAAGGGAATTTGGGAGTTTTGGTCAAAGATAATAATATTGGCCAAATTGGATCATGTGGTAGTTAAGTAAAATGAAATTGGGGAGATTTGGGATGTTTTGGGAATTTTTGGGATTTCTTAGAATTTTTGGAATTTTGGGCTAAAGAGGGGTATTTTGGTAACTTGGCCAATTTTGGTGATTTTGGGTAGTTTGGGTGTTTTCAAGGTGTTTGAAATGATTTTTAAACTAATTTGGGTATTTTGGGTAAATTCAAGAATTTTGGCCAAATTTAGGGTCCCAAAGGTATCTAGGTAATTTGGGGAAGTTTAGGGGCAAAAGGCTAGGTTGGGTATCTTGGTAGAGTTGGAGTTCCAACCACCATCAATAAGCCATGGACCAATGGAAACCCCATTTTGGGTCCACTATGTAGTGGTCTTAGCTAAACCCTAGCATAGGGCTAGTGGGTTTAGGGGACCACCTACGTGAGTCTCCCAAAAGTATCAAGGGACCAAAGCCTAGAAGTTTAAGTCTAGGATTGTGAGTGATTATGAGTGAAAATATGTACCTTAAGCCTTAGACCAACACCCAGGGTCAACCCTAAGGTCCAGCAGTCCTAAGGGTGATTCATCTTAAGTTCCCCCATAATGACCCCACCTATTAAGAGCTAGAGGTTATGAACAATATGTCAAACTTCAAGTTGAGTAAAGAGGAGTGTAGAATTTCTAATGGTGAGGGTTCCTTTTCTAGTTTTATAAGAATAGTCAATAAGAAAGTCCTATGGCTAGACCTTAGCTACTAAAGAAGAAAAAACTAAATCTCAACCAAAAGTGAGGTCAACAAATGGACCCCGAATAAGTGGGGTGTGCTGAGCAAGCACACCGCACGTATTGGCGTTGACCGACAAGATCAACAAAACCAATATAAATTCCTAAGTCAATAAACCTGGAAGTATGTCTAGGGTTGGTGTGTTATTTTTTTTTTGCTGGGGAAACTCAAAGAGAATCCACAAACAACCGTGGGGAAAACTGATGATTGAGGCAGAAACTTGATTCCAAATTCAGTGTTTAATTTTGATTTTAACATTGATAATTTCAGAGAATAGGATTTTGTAGGAGGACTGAATTGAGATGGAAATCACAGAGGCTCACATCTCACTCAAAAGGGTAACAACAGTGTAAGAAAATGGCAACCATTAAGGATATTATCCCAGAACGAAATGACTATACCTATTCGAGTTACCACTGGGGAGTTACATTTAATTTGACATGTGACAGGGAGAATATAAATGTCATGTTAGGAAGGAAAGCACTAGGACTCACATCAAACCCAAGAGGTGATGAAGAAAATATTTGCTACGTTGAGGAGGAAAGAGCGGGGACTCACATCCAACACAAGTGGTAGTGGGAAAATATATCGATCACGTTAGGAAGGAAAGCATTGGGACTCACATCCAAGCTAAGAGGTGACAAAGAAAATATCTGCTACATTGAGGAGGAAAGCGTTGGGACTCACATCCAACTCAAGTGGTAGTGCAAAAATATATTGATCACGTTTGGAAGGAAGCACTGGGACTCACATCCAACCTAAGAGGTGACGAAGAAAATATCTGCTACATTGACAAGGAAACCACTGGGACAAACATGCAACACAAGTGGTAGCGGGAAAATATATCGATCACATTCAAAAGGAAAGCACTGGGATGCACATCCAACCCAAGAGGTGATGAGGAAAATATCTGCTACATTGAGGAGGAAAGCTCTGGGACTCACATCCAACCCAAGTGGTAGCAGAAAAATATATTGATAAAGTTAGGAAGTAAAGCACTGGGACTCACATCCAACTCAATAAGTGACAAGGAAAATATCTGCTACATTGAGGAGGAAAACTCTGGGACTCACATCCAACTCAAGTGGTAGCAGAAAAATATATCGATCATGTTAGGAAGGAAAGCATTAGAACTCACATCCAACCCAAGAGGCAACAAATAAAATATCTGCTACATTAAGGAGGAAAGTGGTGGGAGTCACATCCAACTCAAGTGGTAGCAGGAAAATATATCAATCACGTTAGGAAGGAAAGCACTGGGACTCACATCCAACCTAAGAGGTGACAATTAAAATATCTGCATCTGCTACATTGAGAAGGAAAGAGGAAAGTGTTGGGACTCACATCCAACTCAAGTGGTAGTAGGAAAATATATTGATCACGTTAGGAAGGAAAGCACTGGTGCTCACATCCAACCCAAGAGGTGATGAGGAAATATCAGCTACATTGAGGAGGAAATCTCTGGGACTCAAATCCAACCCAAGTGGTAGCGGGAAAATATATCAATCACGTTAGGGAGGAAAGCACTCGGATTCACATCCAACCCAAGAGGTGACGAGGAAAATATCTGCCTATGCAGAAAATACACAGATTCAAACATGTAAATTTGTGGTTAATATGTGAATAAAATATGAAAATATGTGAAGAAATCGTAATTTAGATGTGAAGAAATTGTAATTTAGGGATTGATTCAGAAATTAGAATTGAAATTTTGGTATCAATCTTGAAATGAGAGTCAGAAGTTGGGGACCAACCTCAAATATAGTAAATTAGAAACATAGGACTGATTCAAAAATGTGAGAATTGAAACATAAGGAGAATTATCAAAAAGAGATTATTGTGTTGAATTTGCAGAAATGTATTATGTGAAAAGGTTGATTTTGTTGAAGAAGGTTTGTAGAGTTTTGCAGGGCTTTGTGCAGAACACAAAATTTCGCAGGGATGTGATGAGAGTTCATGCCAATAAAGATGGTTGTGTTGCATGCACAAAGAGTAAGAAACTTCGAAACGGAGAGGATCCACTCAACATATTCATTTTCTTTTCTAGTTGTTTTTATCACATTTAATTTTTTAAAATGTCTTTAAAATTTTAATTTTAGTTAATTGATTATCAAAAGAAATTTATTTTGTTTTTTGTTCACTTGTGATTATTTTTATTT
>NW_018223519.1:0-1608 GCF_001263595.1 Phalaenopsis equestris
TTCTTTAATTGAAGAAATAACTACTAATAATTTTTCAATGGCCCTCTGAAAGAGTAAATCTTAAAAGTGTAGCAAGTATTCATGATTCTGATGCAATGTCTATTTTGGCATCTCAAATTGCTGTTATTTCTAAAGTGATTGACCAAATGGAAATGAATTATTCTCAAGTACTCTCAGTAATAGAGGAGAATTCACTAGGACAGATTATGGATACTCAATCATCTTATGAAACTTTAAATGCTATAAATAATCGAAATAATAATCCCTATTCTAACTATTTTAACCCTGGTTGGAAAAATCACCCTAATTTTAGTTAGAATAATTATAATAATTTGGTGAATCCATCCATAAATATGAACAATCAAGGAAATCCTAATTTTTGACATTATTATCCTCCGGGATTTAACTCCAACCCTAACCCACAAGTTAAGGAAAATAAGTTGACGATGGAAGAAGTAATATTGAATATGGGAAATCAAATATAGAATCAAGGGGTTGCTATTAGAAATATTGAAAATCAATTAGGACATATTGCTACTGCACTTAGTAAAAAACCTTATGGAATTCTTCCAAGTACTGTGGAAGTTAATCCAAAAGATCAAAATAAAAAGCAAATTAAAGTTATTCAATTACAAAGTGGAAAAGAAGTTGAAATAGGGATCCAAAGACAAACTGAAGTTGATGAAGAAAAGGAAGAAATGGAAAATGATCAACAGGAAAATGAGCAAACACAGAGCCCTGTAGAAAAATCATTACCTCCATATCCTCAAAGACTGAAACAGAAGAATAAAGATAAACAATGTACAATTTTTTTGGAAATCCTTATGAAGTTAACTATAAATATTCCTTTTGTTGAAGCTTTGGAACAAATGTCAAGTTATGCTAAATTTATGAAGGATGTATTAAACAAGGAAAGAAAGTTTACAGATCATGAGACTGCTGCACTTAGTGAAGAGTGTAGTGCTATTATTCAGAAAAAGCTTCTTGAAAAATTAAAGGATCCTATTAGTTTTACTATACCTTGTGCAATTGGAGAAAAGTTTTACGAAAAGCTTTATGTGATTTAGGAGCGAGTATCAATCTTATGCCTTTATCAATTTTTAAACGTTTAGATTTGGGAGAAATTTCCCTTACTACTGTAACTCTTCAGTTAGTTGATCGATCAATAACTTATCCAAAAGGAGTTATAGAAGATGTGCTAGTAAAAGTGGATAAATTTATTTTTCCTGTTGACTTTATATTATTGGATATGGAGGAAGATAAAGAGATTTTCATTATTTTAGGGAGACCATTTGTTGCAACAGGGAGAGTTGTAATAGATGTGCAAAAAGGAGAATTAATGATAAGAGTTAATGACCAAGAAGTGAAATTTAATATAGCAAAAGCTATGAAATATCCTGCAATAGAAAAAGATAATGAATGTTTCAGGATGGAAGTAGTTGATTATCTAAGCAATGAGCATTTTAAGAATGAATTCAAAGATAAATTAAACCAAGGAGAAATTTTTTATACCAAAAAAGAAGTAAAAAAAAGAAGATTTAGAATATATTCATGGCAAATTTGAAGCATTAATCTTGCTGGAAAATGATAGTAAAAATCTTATTCTTT
>NW_018223520.1:0-5137 GCF_001263595.1 Phalaenopsis equestris
ATTATGAATACCATCTTTTCATCATCCCAACACTTAAGTATTTGCAGAGTCAGAACATTGTATTGAGAATATGGAGGGAGATAAAAAATTGAATCACATTCATTACTCTTAGGTTATTCATGGTCCTCTCATATAGGCTTGGTCTGACCTTATGAAGAACATCCCTTAATGCAGATAGATGACATTTACAATTAAATTTCTGCACAGTCATAAACCTACAATAAAAGAACTTGAAAGAAAATACATTTGTTATTATGGTATCATTTTGGTGTTATTTTGTTGTTATTTTGTTGTTATCTTTGTGTTATTGTGCTTTTGAGAGGACAATTTCAACAATGGATACAAGTACTCTTATATAAGAACAAGGACTTATGAATAAAAGTAAAGCATAGTAAAATAAATTACTTGAATGACTTGTGATGACTCTACACAGAAATTTCCTTCTTTTTAAGCTTTTCGCGTAGCTTCTTCTTATGCTCAAAAACTTCTTTCTTCTTAGGCACTTTGCTTTCTATATTCTTAGTCTCTTCAGTGACTTTCAACTCTTGATGTATATTAGTTGGCTTCAAAATTTATGAAGAACATCTTGAATTCACACAAGAAACCCTAAATCTTTGCGTAAAGCTTGTATCCAAAAAAACTAAACATCATAACTTACAAGATGTTGAGGAAATGTGGTGTTATTATCTCGACCAACTAACAAAAATGTGAAACCCTAGCTACCCTAGTTATAGAAGGTGAAAACCCTAATCGATTGGATGTGAATGAGGGAAAAGGAGAACAAAGAGTTGAGAAAATTAAAATGCTAAACTGCACTTTTATCAAATCTTATTTTTAATATTAAAATATTTTAGGTCTTTTAAAAGTAGTAATTACTATTTATCATTTTTTAATTTTAATCCAAATATAAATAAAATAAAATAAATAATACAAAATAGAAAAGATTCCAAACATGCTGATGAACAATGATGGATGGGGAGACCTGATGCACCAAAAAAATATTCAATTTTATATGTACATTAACAGCTTATATTTAGTGATATTGCACTTTAAAAAATGTATTTTTCATATTTTATTGCAAGTATACTAAGTCTGGGCATTTGGAGGTTAAATGATGCAAAAAGGATGAAATTTAGAGTCAAAAGGAGTGTTTTCAAAGAATTGAACTAGCACCTAGGCGCCAGAATTGGCACCTAGGCAACAAAATACAGAGAAGATGGTATCTAGGCACCAGATTTTGGCACCTAGGCCTCAGAGAGGGTTATTTTCACAAAGGCATTGCATTTAGGCGGATTTTGAAGAGGTGCCTATGGAGACTCTTGGGAAATTTGTCCCAACATTCTAAAGGTGTGTTTTTATGTCAGAAAAAGTGGTGTGGTGGGGGGGGGGGTTCATGAGTATCAAAGTATTAGAGAATGTGGTAAGTGTTTCTAAGAGTTGTAAGAGCAGAAGGAAAGTGAGAGATTTCTTCTACCTTACATTTCTAAGAGAGATTTGAGTGTTATTGTAAAGAGAGAAAGAGATTCAAATGAACTTCAAAAAATTTTCTTGGGTAAGAGATTGAGTTAAGTTGTTTTACTTTTCTTTCTTATTTTTTAAACTTATTTTTATATATGAAATCCATGTTTTATTGTGTCTTCCTCATGAAGTCTTAGTAAATTTCTTTGCCTTTCTCCCTACAAAGAGAAATGGTCATGTGAAGAATCAAGATTGTTGCGCAATATTTTTATTTTATAATTATGAAGATTCAAACTTCAAACTTTATTTACATTTTGATCTGGCCAATTGAACATTTACATTTTAATCTGGCCAATTTAATTATTAAAATTTGTTGTGAAACATATCATCCAAGTGGGTTATGCTTTCTACAACAAAATAAGAATCACATTCAATTTCATGGATGAGAATGTAGTCCATGGGGTTGAGTGCAAATAAATAGAAAAATATTCATTGATGGGTGTAGAATTGGAGATTTTAGGGTGAAAGACTAAATTCCCAAATTTGGTCCAAGTGTTTGGAAATTAAAGCGAGATGTTAGCCCTTAAATTTGGTCCAAGTGTTTGGAAATTAGATGTTAGCCCTCAGGCAAGGAGAACATATGAACACTCGAGCGAGAGCAAGTATCTTCCCAACTTAATGATCACCTTTTCTTTTATATAATTTTTATTTATATAATACTACTTCTAACTCTACTGCTAAGAGCTAGATGTAAGTTTCCTAACAACAGAAGCCAAAAACTTGATCCATATCTGGTATGATAGTACAATGATGTATGTGCGGTTAGATTCTCAATTCTCTTTATTATATTTTTTTCTTTACAATGATGCCAAAAACTTGGTGCATTGTACTTTTAAATATTGGAATACTACGCAATTATACACATCATTATCAAGTAATATAGGACTTTTTGATTAAGCCCCAAAATATCGAACCCATAGGGAGAACTACAAACTCTTAAGAAGAAATTAAATAACAAACTCTACTTTGAAAAAAAGTCATACTCAAACTATAAATACTATCGTAGGAATGAAAGTTTGATTTTTTTTGGTAATTTTGATAGTTAAAATAAAGTAAACAACTAATTCAATCTAACTAGATTTTTGTAAGATGAAAGTAATACAAGTAAAATATCTTTTTCCTTATCATGAATTAATAACAAGTATAAGAATTCGATTGTGAAAGTATTTAAATTGTGTTGTGCCAAATAGGAGCAATATTATTCCTTACCCTTACTAGAGATGTTATAAAGAACATTCGTTAATCTAAAATTTGAAAATTCCTGAAGACGGTTTAGGTAGGGAAGATACTAGCTCTCACTCTGGAGTTCTCTCTTCTCCCTTCACCTAGAAGCTAACCTCTTGTAACAAGACCTAAAACAATAGACCAAATTGGAGGCTTTAGTCTGCTACTCTAAATTTCTCTAACTCTACACCCTTGAAAGTTTATTTCTCTATTTATTTGCACTCAACCGTATGAATTACATTCTCATTAATACAATCTTATGTGATTCTACCATTATTTGACCGAGACAATACCATCACAAATCTTATATGTTCTCACAATAAATATTAACATTTCAACTGGCCAAATCAAAATGAAGTACAAGGATTAAATCATTACCACTTATTCTAGTATTATAGATCAATACTTCACACAACTTCCATCCAACACTTAATTACTTACCATTTTAAGTAAAAAGATAAGGAAAACCACTCAGAATTCATGGAGAAAACACAACAACAATTAAGTTTAAAAGTAGAAATCATGTAAAAATACAAGATGTCTAAATTAAAACCAAATGTAGCAAAAAAAATAAAAACTTATCTCAAATTCCTCTCCACCAAACCTTGAAGTTCATTTGAATCTCTTCCTTTCTTAAAATCCTCCCTATGTTTGGTTACCCAACCCTAAAGGGTTAAAATCTCTATATCTCACTATCAAACTATAATGGATTCTTACTTAGAATTATCTAATCATTTTCTGCTTAATTAGGAGTGAGAAAAGTGAGAAGAAGCTCTAAATAATATCCTATAACTCCTTACTTTCTACTCTCATAAGTGTCTTAAGTCTTCTATAATGATCAATTCAATCCACTCCCCCTTTTTATACTTTTCCAAAATATGCTTTGGTGTCTCTTCAAAATGTGTCCACATTCAATTAATCTTCTAAGTGTTGCCTATTTTCAAGAGTCATTTCAATGTATTTTTGTGCCTATGCCTCTTTTCAAGAGTCATTTCAATGTATTTTTGTGCCTATTAATTGTAATCCACGTTTTCACCAAGAGTTGCTTCAAACACCCCTTCAAAATTCATCTTAAATTCCTTAAATTTTCATCATAACTACCTGGAGCGTAAGCGCAAGGTTTTTGGTACTTAGGCGTGACCTTCTCTGTCTCATGGCAGTTAAGCGTCAGTCTTGGGCACTTAGGCGCCACAGTTTATTTTCACACCTTCTTCATTTTTGCTCCAAATTTGACCCTTTTTCACTCCTTTCACAATATTTTATCCCTTTAATTGTACCTAAAAAACATGCTAATACCTTTCATTAAAGCACAATATCCTAAAAAATAAGTATAAAAATGTGTACATAAATGCTATATATTTAGGTGTATCAAAATCCCCCAAACTTAAAACTTTATTTGTCCTCAAGTGACACTACAATCTTTTAAAACCAAAATAAGCATATTATGCAATTGAGTTTCTTTGGGATATTCTAAAATTTGGTTCTAGACATATTATAGCCCAATTTAGAAAACACTTTAGTAAATGAGACCAACTTAGAGTAGAAAAATTTAATGTGAAGAAGTCTGAAAATACGAGTTCCTATCTAGTTTAGAGATATTTGTAGATTTACCAAATATAGAGTTTAGGTATTTTATCTCCCCCACTTAAATTTTTTTTAAGAATAATTATACTTACTAAATTATATCCTGAAGCTTAAGATTTTCTCAAGTCTTATACTTTAAAAAGGTTAGATGTGGAACAAATTTTTGATTACGCACTAATCCTCAAGCTTCTCACTTTTTCACATACTATACTTCACTTTTCTTTTCTTTTTCTTTTAATTTTTTTATCTCAACTGAAGTTTAATATATCTAGATAGGCTTTTAATGATTTTGAATTCCACTCTTCCTTTCCTAAAGTAAAGGTTGATATATATCCTTTACTTAAAAATAAAATAATAGTTTTGAAAATTATTTTTAATAAAAGTAAGTTAAGTATTGAAAATAAAAGTCTACTCCTTCTATATTTTTAAAAAATAGAACAAAGATAGTTACACAATATTTATCATTTCTACACTAAAAATTTTTCAAAAATAAAATAAAAGTTTTGAAAATTATTTTTAAAAAAAGTAAGTTAAGTATTGAAAATAAAATTCTACTCCTATATTTTTAAAAAATAGAACAAAGATAGTTACACAATATTTATCATTTCTACACTAAAAATTTTTAACTTTAAAATTTTCTTCATCATTATAGGTTTCAACTAGATTTTCTTACTCATTTCTATATCAAAAAATTTACTTCCTTAATATAACTTCATACATAATCATTTTTTTTCCATTCAAAATCAAATTTATTTGTAACACATTTTGAGAACAAATAAAATTCAAGTTTTGAAAATTTTTTTCATCCCCC
>NW_018223520.1:6748-11545 GCF_001263595.1 Phalaenopsis equestris
AATAGGCTTTAGTGTCTGGAAAATCTCCTCCCAACTATCAAATCTCACACCATCCTGCTCACATAAAGAAAATATTTAGGATGTGAATCCCAAATCTGCAATAGTGGCAGCTCTGGCAGAACTAGTGATTGCCTGTTAGATTAAAGATATAATATCAATCAGTTTTTACTGTTGAATACAGTAGTTCAAAATGGATCTCTCTCTTATAACTTTACTCAGATGATTTGTAGGAAGTAAATGAGCTAAAATATATTAGTGCCACACTTTTGTCATGGCATCAAGCTTTGACGCAAAAAAAATCACTCTTCTTTCATTCGTTATTTTCCATAATCCTCTTCCCGCAGTCAATTAAGAAATAATCTCATCTAACTCTCCCTCGGTAGGATTATAATTTGAATAAAAACTTAATAAACTCATGCGCAACTGGTAAAATGAATTGATTATGTCTGGGGAAAAAGTTCTTGATTTCCATCTCACCATACCCTGATCTTCTTCTACCTCAGGGAGATTAGCGTAAAACTCCCAAACTACAGAAATGACCGCTACAATAGAAAAACAACAGAAATGTTCCCACTGTCGGTGAACTATCAAATCTTCCACAGCTCTGCCAGCATTTTTAAAACACCTCTCAAGAATCAACTTTCTCAACTACTTTGCTCCTGCATATCGATCCTAAGCTTTTGAACTGAAAAACTCGCTTGAATCAAAAGTGGACTTCCCCTTGCTCCTCTTCATTTTTGGTGACATTTTCTAAAAATTCATATAAAATTCTCAATAAATCCTAAACTCAAGTTTAAATCATTAAGCTTAGCTTCCAAAGGCTCAAAATAAAATTTTCATGCATTTTCCATAGATTTTTCTTAAGTTTTCACCATGAATAGTGATTTTTGGATAATTCCACAATGTACTCTAAACATATGGTGAAAATAAAAAATTTCTACATAGAAGTGAAGCTCTCACCTTGAGAAGATGAAATTTAAAGAATTTGGCTCAATTCCACCAGAAAATCTTCATATTTAGAGGTGCCTTAAGTCCAAAATCATGAATGCTAGAGGAAAAAGACGATGATCAGGCGTAAAAAAATGGCAATTTTCAGTTCAATTTTTCACTTTTAACTGTTCGCGAATCTATTTTAATGAACCAACACTTAGGCGCGACTAGTTCGGCGCTTAGGCGCGACTAGTTCGGCGCTTAGTCGCCAGTGCACAATTTTAAATATTTTTGACTTTTAAGTTAAATGCATATATTGCCTAAGTCATCCACCTTTAAATGGTTTAATAAATCCTAATAACTATTTTCTTCTCCATCTATTCTCCTCTTTCTCAAAATTCACAAATTTTTTCCCAATTTTGATTCAACATTAAATAACAAATAATTTTTCACACAAACAAAAACTTTCAATAATTTTTCAAAACAAATACAAACATAATTTACACATATTTTCTTCAATTCAAAGATTCTTAGATGAGCTTTCTCCTAAAGACATCTATTCAAATACAAAACAAACTTAACAAAACACAAAAACCAAACAAGCACTAACTACGAACAAACAAACAAACTAAACTCTCAAATTTATTTCCATTCTCCTTCCAGTGGAACATATCCTGACCTTTCACTTGTTTCACCTGGGGTATTCATAATATAGATTTGATAGAATGAACGATGATGAAGAACTCTGCTTGAGTCTTCTTCAATCCACTTGTTTTTCAAATACATCACCTTATCTGCTTCTTCTATATTGCCTGTATGACTGAATTACATTTCAAGTTGCCATCTGATTTGCTCTAAGTGTTCGTTAGTCTCATTCACTTTTGCTTTGATTGAAGCCACATCGGCCTCAACCTTTGTGATCTTCTCTGCTATTCCTTCTATACTAACGGCTAGGAATCCGTTGTATAACTCTTGCACACTTTGACCCATGTACCTCTTCTTAATGGCTTCTTCTTTTTTCTTCATTCCAATCTGCAAAGAAGAATTTTTTACAAGTTCTCTCACATTTTTTCACTTCACTTATACTTTAGGATGAAAATTTTAAGTGGGGTAAAAATTCTCTTCATTCTCATGCTATTTATAGGCCTTTGATGAAGCCTAAACCCACTACTCTCGTTCACAAACCACTAAATCATGTTTAAATCCATTAAAAAACGTTGAATTCTTTTAGAATATTAATTCTACATGTTTTTTTTTCTTTTATTAACTACCACTCTTAAGTGTTGTGTGTTGGCGCTTAAGCGTTGGTGCTTACTTTAGCACAGACCTGCTTACCTCCACATGTGCATTCTAGCTCGTCTAAGTCATCAATTAAGCTCTTAGAATCCTCACTATATCATTATATATTCAAAAATTCTACCACATTTTTCTTAATTTAACACAACAACATATCATTTAAAACAAATACACACTGATAACTATGGGTTGCCTCTCACAAAACGCGCCCAACCTAATCCGTACTTATTCTGGTTGGCCCAACAACATAATATCATTTAATTTAAGTTGATCCCCTAAAAATAGGGTTTTAGTTTGGGACCAATCACTTTGAATATTTTCCCAGTTTTAGGATCTTTGATATCCACAGCTCCATAGGGATAAACTTTTATCACAACAAATGGCCAATATGCCCAATATGCTTTATGCTTTATGCTTTATGCCCAATATCTTTTAAATTATAATTGAAATCTTTAATAGCCCAATATGCTTTATGCTCAAGTTCAACTAGTAAATGACCAGCTTTCCCAAATATTAGCTTATATGGGGACATTCCTATACGAGTTCTAAATGCAGTCCTATAAGCCCACAAAGTATAATCAAGTTTGACTGACTAATCTATTTTTGTTGGATTCACAATTTTTTTCAAAATTCTTTTAATTTCACGATTATATAATTCAGCTAAATCGCTTGTTTGAGGTTGATAAGCAGTAGCAATTTGATGGTTGATATGATATTTTTTTACTAATTTCTTCATTATTTCATTTTTTTACTAATTTCTCCATTATTTCATTCCTAAAATGACTTTTCCCGTCAGTTATGATCACTTTCGGAATCCCAAATCTACAAAATATGTTTGTTCTTCAAAAATTTGCAACACTTTGATCATCACATCAAGGTAAAGCAACAGGTTTTATCCATTTAGATACATAGTCTACTGCTAACAATATATATAAATTTCTGAAAGATGGTATAAATGGTCTCGTGAAATCTAATCCCTAAACATCAAATATCTCGACTTCCAACATATAATTGATGGAAATCTCATTTCTTCTAGAAATATTGCCTACACGTTGACATTGATCACAAGTTTTGATTTAAACTTAAACATTAACAAATCTAAAGATTGTAGTCCAATAAAATCCAAATTACAAAATTTTGTATGCTAGTTTATCAACACCAAGATGTTCCCCTAAACTAGAATCATGACATTTTTGGATAATTTCATAAGTTTCAAATACATACAACAAAATATATACAACAATTCCTTGTTTATATAAAAATGGGTCATATCAAAAATAAGCCTTAGCTTCAAATAATAATTTTCTCTTTTGTTTGTATGTCAGACCATATGGTATAATATCACTAATAATAAAGTTCACAATGTCAGCATACCATGGAACACAACACTCATTAATATTGAAAAATTTTTCATCTAAAAAATGTTCATTAATTTCTTTTTCAAAATAGAGTGATTTTTCTAATTCAAGCCTGGATAGATGATCAGCATTTTGATTATTATCTCACTTCCTATCTACTATTTTAAAGTCTAATTCTTGCATAAGAAGAATTCATCTTATCAGTCTTGGTTTTGCATCCTTCTTTTTCATTAAATATTTAATAGCATAATGAGCTGTATGCATAACCCATTTTGTTTCAATTAAACATGATCTGAATTTATCAAAAGTGTATACTATTGCTAATAACTCTTTCTCAGTTGTGGTATATTTAATTTGAGCTTCATTTTGAGCTTCATTAAGAGTCATTAAGAGTTCTACTAGCATAGTAAATTACATTGAAAACCATATCATATTTTTGTCCTAAACCAACTCCAATAGTATAATCACTTGCACCACACATCAATTCAAAAGGTTTTCCAAATTTGGTGAAATAATAATTGGTGTAATGACTAATTTTTCTTTTAATATCTTGAAATATTTTAGGCACTCCTTATCAAAATTAAAAATTACATCTTTTTTTAGTAAATGGCATAGAGGTTTAGCAATTTTTTAGAAGTCTTTAATATACGACTGTAGAATCCAGCAATTCCTAAAAACTCTGAATTTCCCTCACATTTGCTGGATGAGGTAAATTAGCAATTACTTAAATTTTTGCATGATTTCCTTCCATACCATTTTCTGATATGTGATTTTCTAAAATAATTCCTCCTCCTACCATAAATTGGTATTTTTTCCAATTAAGAACTAAATATGTTTCTTCACAGCGCTTAAAAACTCACGATAAATGTTCTGAACATGATTCACATGAAGTTCCAGACACTGAAAAACCATCCATAAAACTTCAATTCCTTTTTCAATTAAATTGCAGAAAATAGTCATCATACATCTTTGAAATATCACAGGGGCATTACATAAACTAAAGTGAATTTTTCTAAAATAAAATCTACCATAAGGACTGGTAAAAGTTATTTTCTCTTGATTCTCAGAAGTTATTTGTATTTGGTGATAACCAATATATCCATCTAGAAAATAAAATTATTGTGCCTAGCTAGTCTATCCAACATTTGATCTAGAAAGGGTAGTGAAAAAATAGTGATGAGATTTAATTTTCTATATTCAATGCATATTCGCC
>NW_018223521.1:0-286 GCF_001263595.1 Phalaenopsis equestris
TACGGTTTCGCAAACCGTTCCCGCCTTTCTCTGACGTGAAGTGAAACATCCCTTCACTCCCTTCCTGTTCGTAATAAAAGACTTCGGACAGCTCTCTTTCAGTAACGATGTCACGGTTGGTGTTCTTCTTTGGGCTTCCTCAGGATAGAAGGAAGGAAAGTGGAAGTAGTAGTTCCTTGCGTTGTAGGAAGAAGGAAGAAGAAGAAGATTGTTTACCTTTGACTTCTTCTTGGTGACTTGTGGCTGAACATAAATTGGGTTTATTTCTCTTGTAAGTTTATATTCT
>NW_018223522.1:0-5039 GCF_001263595.1 Phalaenopsis equestris
ATTTTGACAAAACAGTAACAACTTCTAAATAACTTAATTTTATGGAAAAGAAAAGCACAGAATATGAAAATATCTTTCTCCTTTTCATGAATGAGTAACTATCATAGGAATTTTGTTATGGAAGTATGCAAACTGTGTTGTGTCAAATATGAGCAATAATATTCTATACCCTTACTAGAAATGTTGTAAAGAATATTAGTTAATTTAAAGTTTGAATAGGTCTGAAGACTGGCTAAAGAGGTAAGAAACCAACTCTCACTCTAGAGTTCCCTCGATTACCTCCACTTGAGGACTAACATCTCGTATCAGAATCTAAAATAATAAACCAAGTTGGGAGCTTTAACCTGTCACATTAAATTTCTCTAACTCTACACCCTTCAAAGTTTATTTCCCTATTTATTTGCACTAAATCATATGAATTACATTCTTATTCATACAACCTCATGTGATTCTTTCCAATTGTTGACTGAGATAATACCAACCCGGTTCTTACATATTCTCACAACAAATTTTAATATCTGAATAGGCTAAATCAAGAAGTAAATGAAGTGCATAAAATTAAGTCATCACAACTTCTTCCAATATTAAAGATTAATACTCTCCACAACTTTCATCCAACACATTAATTACTTATCATTTTAAGAAGAAAGATAAAGAAAAATACTCATAATCCATGGAGAAAACAAAACCACACTTTAGTTTAAAAGTAGAAATCATTATCAAACTAACAGGAAGTCTCGATTAAAACCAAAAATAGTTTAAAAATAAAGATGAAAACTTATCACAAATCCTCCACCAAACTCTTGAAGTTCCTTTTAATCTCTTTTCTTTTACAACACTCTATACTCTCAAAATAAAACTAAAAATAAAAAAGAAAAATTAAATTTGTGGTGCCTGAATCACTCCACAAGATTCTCCACAATTTTCTCAGGACTCAGCACTCTCCCCATCTTCAAGAACCCATCTCAAATGTCTTAACTTCCTTCTTTTATAAATTTCCCAAGAAGAGCCTTGGAAATTCTTCAAAATGTATCCAAAATCGATTTATTCTCCAATGGATGCCTCCTTTCATAAGTCTTTTAATAATATTTTCGTTCCTAGTGATCATAATCACCTTCTTTAGCCAATAGGTGCCTCTAATGTCTCTTCAAAATTAGGCCAAATGAGGCCAAATGAAAAAAAACCGCCAAAAAACTGCCTCTGGCGCTTAAACGCGGGGCCTCTGGCGTATAGGCGCAGCCTTCTCTGTTTCACCAGTGCTTAGGTGTCAAAACACTTTTGCACAAATTTCATATTTTTTGCTCCAAATTTGATCATGTTTCACTCCTTTTAGCATTTTTCAACTTCTTACTTGTACCTGAAAGAAAAACACACAAATACCTTCCATTAAAGCGCAATATCTCAAAAATAGGTATAAAAATGAATACTATATATTTTAGGTGTATCAAAGTGCAAACAGTCATGTGACAGAAATGATGAATGTATCGTGAGGCGGTGACTCAAGAAAAATGGGCATGCCGTGGAGGCAGCGGGCTGAACAAATGGGTGTGCCATAGTGGCAGTGACCCAAAAGGTGGGCGTGGCGTGGAGGCAGCGGCCCAAAGAAAAGTATGTCGAGGCGGCAGTGACCGAAAGGGATGGGCATTCCGTGGCGATAGCGGCCCGAGGAAGGTGTGTCAAGGCGGCCATAGTGGCCCGAGGAAGATGTTGAGCTCGATGGGAAGATCTGAACTGGCTCCAAAGTAAGTCTCCAAAACTGGATGAGAAGTGAACTCTTCACGCCACTTCATGGCGATGATCAGAGAATCAGATTTGTCAACTTGTACATTATGTTGTGTTTGATAATCAGTTGGTGTTTTATGAAAATATCAACATTTTTATCTTTAGTCGTGATGTGTTGTAAAGATATGTGTCTAAGCTTTAGATAATCTTTAATGAAGTGATATTCCACTTCAATATTTTTTGCAAACATAAAAAAATAGGTTATGAGACAAAAATAGTTGACATGTTGACACTATGAACTACTATCGAAGGTGTTGATGTTTTGCTTAGTTCATGAAGTAACCTTCATATTCAAAAACTTTAGTCATGGTGGTAGCCAGTGCATTATACTCAACCTCTATAGAAAATTTGGGTACAGTTGGATATTTCCCTACTATCCAAGATATTATTGGTCTCCGGTATATGCAAAATCTTATTATGGATTTTCTGTCTATGTTGTCACTTTCCCAATTTGCATCAATATATGCATGTAGTTGAAGAGAACCTATAGTAATTGGAAGTCTATAGTGTGGTATTCCTTTTAGATACATGAGAAGCCTTTTTAGATGTTCATAGTGCAATTTATAGTGATAGTGCATGTGTTGCCTAATGAAGTTCTTTGGGAAGGTGATATCTAGTTTTGCAATAGTTAGATTTTGAAGTGATCCTAGTGTTTATCAATAGTGATTTGGTTTTCTCATAGGTTTTGGTGTATTTGTTGGTGTATTTTTGTGACTGTGATGAAGTTTGGGTGTAGCAATTCAATAAAGGTTTGGTCACAAAACCGAACCACTTCAGTTCGATCAACCAGTAAGTCTGTTTTCGTTCATTTTTTCTCTTTTATTTTAAAAGGAGTCGCCAGCCTGTCGATCGTTATATACTTCTCCTATTCGAATAAATCTCCCTCCCGAATCAGATCATTGATTCGAAGAGGAGAGGAACCAAATAAGGGGACATACGACAAAACGACAAACAAGAGAAAACACAAAATGTGGAGAGCCTACGTGCGGTAAAACTCGCAAGGATAGGTTAAGAGTGTCCGCCCAAACAAGATCGGGTAAAAACACCTTAACATCCATGAAAGAATATCTACGTAGACTACCCAAAACTAGAGAGTCAGGTGTAGGTGCCTATTCTAAGGTCAAGAGCACTCCCAAGGGGACTATCTCACCTGGTTAATTACATCTTGGGGGGTACCAAAAATACTCTTGATAAAAGGAGTTTCGCTTGAATTATCATGAACCTGGGGCAATAGGTACTCAAAGGAAGGTTATTCCGTGTGGGAACAGTCCTGATGCTTTAAAGCTCACGCTAAGCAATCGGGTAGAGAGTGAGTCTCTCACATCCCGAAATGGGTAGCGGCTCATCGACACACGGGGCCCACGGAATAACCTAAATCTTCTTGACGGGATACCCCAATGCGTCAAAGCATGTCTAGACCATAAGGGCAGAGGGAAAATCGTCGTATCCCAAATGGGCGGAGGCTCGTCGGCATCGGGCCATCAAAATGATTTCAACGAAGTCAATGAGCGACAGAGCTCAAAGGGGCTTAACAAGAGGAAGGTAGAGGTAACTGGGTCGGGGTACTACAGACCGTCATACACAACTACTAGGACTCTAAGTCTACCTGATCGTGAAGGTAGTCGACCCAACACTTCCTGAGATCCCCGGTCAACAATTCGTGAATTGCGTCGTCCAAGGAAACCTCGGTAGCCCTAAGGTCAAAGGAAGGAAACTCTATCCTATGACTAAAAGCTGGAGCTCCAAGAGATGAGAATTATACCTGCCAAAGTGGCAAGGTTGCCTCAAGAAAGAAAAGAAAGTGGAGGTTCAGCTACAAAGTTAGAAACACTCCAAACACAAGGACTTATACCCCGTCTAGGTTGGGAAGTCTTCTAATACCCTAGGCGCACTAGACAATCACCTATAAAAAGGTATGTTGGGCCAATCAGGTTGAAGAAGCATGGGGGCTCCTCCTCGGGACATGCTAATATGAATGCAGTTATCTGGAGCGGTCCTTAAGTATTGTGGAGGCCCCATTAATATAAGCAGGAAATTAAATGTGAAAATTTTTAACCTGAATATTTTAATCCTAAATTTTAATTATCTTGAATATTTTATTTAGAATTTTTAAGTAGAAAAATTAGAAATTTAAGTAATAATGAGCCTGTGTGACATCGTGAAATATCATATCACATAAAGAAACAAGGAAAAATGCAACATGATGAAAAAACCAAACAAGTCAAATAAAATAATAAAAGGTCGGTGTCGCTTGGTCGACAACATATCCCAGAAAAGAAAAAGAGCGGTCAGACTCCACATATACATGCTCGATCCTAATTCTATACATAAATATAAAATGCAGAATTAAGATACTAGACTCGAGCATCTGCTCCTGGTCCCCTCCACGTTGTTCCTGTACCAAATTCCTTGGAACCCGTGCTCGTATCTTATTTCTGCTATAGGACTCTCCTAGTCTCTAAAAGTACATAGGAAAAAAAAGACTCAATTCTGAATGAAAACAAGCATCAGCGGAAAGCTCACATGCAAATAACGTATCATGAGCAATGCCTTAAAAGTGGGGGAACTAATAGCACCTGCAAGCAAAATGGTCAGAAATCATTACTTGCTCCCCCCATAGCAGTACCTGTAAGTTATATAAATAGGCATGGTTCCCTGCAGAAAAGCTCCCTAACACACTACTATACTGCAGCATGCAGATATGCATCATGTAGGCACACCACAAGCATAATGTAAAAGAAAGATACCTGACTAGGGCAACCAATCCAACAGAGAATAATAGCCAAACATAAAAAAGACTACCTAGCACCCTAAATCCTAGCCTAGCACACAATCTAACAAAAAGTGCGTTAACCTAGTATCTAAGTGAGGGGTAAGTCTGGGTATAGTATGAATTTGACGGGGTCGTCATTTCGGCCCCATCCTAAAGATCTGAAGGATCTAAAGGGTGTCAAAAAGAGGGGTGACACGAGTTAGATCTATTAGATCTTTAGCACAGTCATACTCATGACAATCTCGATGACTTAACTCACATTGCTCACCGGGATCAACCCATAAGCAATGCTCGTTAAGACATCACAACCGACACAGTGTCACCCTCCTAACAAGTCTGGCTCATTATCCATGCAAACATGCAAATACAAGTGTGATCCTGAAACTGCTTATATGCAACAATATAAAAATGTATGTGATTATATTTTCACTTATATTTCCTTATTTTACAATAGTACCAAAAACTTGATCCTGAAGAAAATAAA
>NW_018223523.1:0-3100 GCF_001263595.1 Phalaenopsis equestris
ATTGGGGTGCCAACCACCCTATTTGAGATATGGACTAATGTAATTCTTTTCTCTAGGTCCTTCATGTACTTGTCTTAGCTAGATCTTAGCCTAGAGCTAGTGGATCTAGGGGACCATTAAGTAAAGATAGAAATAGAGAGGATGTGAGTGAAAGTAAGTGTAAGTGAGTGAACTAGGTCCAGACCAACACCAGGGTCAACTCTAAGACCAAGCAGTCCTATGGGGACTCTCCTTGAGCTCCTTCATATTGATCCCACCTACCAAGTGCTAGAGGTCACGACCAATATGTGGAACTTCAAGTTGAGCAAGGAAGAGTTTAGAATTTCTAATGGTGAGGGTCCTTTTCTAGTCCTCTAGGAATAGTCAAAATGAAAGTTCTATGGCTAGACACTAGACTAATAAGGAGTAAACTAGGCCTCAACCAAAAGTGAGGTCAACAGGCACCAAAATCTAAAGTTACCCCTTTTCCTTTGGGGCTCTTCATCTCATAACTCAGTAATCAAAATTCAAATGACTTTGAAAATTTTTGGAGTGTCCCATTCATGGATCAATTAAAACATCAAAGGAAAAAATGTTGATTTTTAAAATTTAATTTAATTTAAATAATTATTTAAATTTATAAAATAGTACTAAATTGATTTACTTAACTATCCAAAATAAAGTTTTTATTCTTGAGAAAATTATCAGAGGTCCCCTTAGATCAAAGAAACACTTAGACAAAATTCCATGATTTTTTGAATTAAATCTCTATAATTATTATTTAATTATGAATAAATTTTAAATATTTAATTAAATGTAAAAGAATGTTTTAATTAACAAAATTATCTTTATATTTTTATTATACTTCTCTGAGTTTAGAGAACTCAGAAGAACAAATTTTGTATTTTTATGATTTTTAATTTATTTATTTTAATTATTCTAATGAGAAAACACAAAAATCTAATGAGAAAACACGAAAAAATCTTTTTTAAGCTCTTAAAAATTGATTTTTTGTTTAGAAAAATTATGAAAAATATCCTAAAGATTTCTAAGTGATCAAGGAACAATTAGGCACATTTTGAAGTATTTGCGTATTTTTGAGATTATTAATTATTTTTAAACTCAAAACAAAGCTAAAAAATCAAGTATTTTCTCAAAAATAAATCTTATTTTTCCTAAGTGTCTGATCACAAGGAACTCAGAAAAACACTTTTCATAATTTTCCCAAATGTATTTGATTTAATATAATTATATTAGTACAAAAATACAAGGTTTCTAAGAAAATAAACTTTGGTTCTCAAACTTAGTCAAATAATTTTTTTATATTTTACAGAAGCTAAACATGATTTTTATACATAGTGTGGAATTGATTTTTGTCAAATTTTGATTGGTATTAAATTTACATCAATTAAAGAAAGATATATACATTTAATTAACTATAGAAATGTACAAAGTAATTCAAATCATCATGACATTTTTCTTATGTATTTGACCATAGGAAACCTACTAAAATTATTCCCATAATTTTCTAAGTGGTGTTTTAATTGATATAATTAAAATAAGCCATAATAGCAATCCTAGCTTGAAAATTAAGGTTAGCGGCATAGAGATGTCCTCTGACCTTAGAAAAATCAGACAACTTTCCCTCTGTCATAAGGAATGAACCTTAAAAGTTTCAAGCCATTGTGAGAAATGTTTGATCATAATGAATTAAAATACTCCAGAGAGTATTTAATTCATTAAAAATCATAGAGTAAGCAAATAATTTTTATTTTTACTGCACATTATTCTCCTCTTTTCACTGAGCAAGATGATATTTTTATTTTATTTTTATGTTTTTTTAAGAGAAAGATATGAATATTTGAAGTTCAGGAATTTAAATAAATTCAGAAAATACATATTTTTGTACTGAAACCAGTCAGCACAACACCATCCTCGTCCGTTCCGAACTTTACACGCGTCACTCCACCATTTGATGCCACTAGCCACCTCAGCTATCATGCAGCCCGCCCTTTTGTTCCAAGAGTCGTCCGGGTTGATCTCCTCCGTCAATTGAATAAACGTGTGATCAGATGGCTCTCTTTCATCGTCCCCAAGTGACACAACCTGTGAGACCTTCACACTAAAACCTTATGATCTCGAGATAGACTCAACTAAATCACACGGAGTTTGTTCCTAAACCTTCATCTACTCAAGATGAACATATCTATATGGCTTATGCGCTATAAAAGACAATAAATATGTATGGAGAATCAAAATAACGTCAGATTAGGTTTGAGGTTCAATGTCTTTGTCTGATAGGGGAGTCCTCAATCAGATGATTGTGGCAACTTCAAATGGACCCAACAAACCTTCAGATGAAAACCTAGGCCCTGGTGAATTGTCTAGTAATGATTTCAATCAAAATCAATTTCAGGTGTTGGTCTAGAGGTGTGTTAGAGGCTATTTAGGATGGAGTTTTTGTGGGGAATCGACTCCTCTCACCGTGAAAATGGTGAGTACACAGTTAATTAGAGTTTGGTGGAATGTGGATGTGTGGAGAAATTTGTCCTAGTTTGAGCTGAAATTTTGGCTCAGAATTGGGTTCTCATATGAGGCAAACAGAGGGAGAAAATGGTGGGCTTGAGTAGAGAAGTTCTTTGGGGTCTCTGGTGAGATTTTGGTAAGGTTTTCCCAAGGATTTTTATCATCTCCCCTTTGGCCATGAAGGGGGCTATTTAAATAGAGGAGTTTGGGGCGGAGCTCAGGGCTTTAATTTGGGTTCAATTAATTGCTTATGTGGAGGGTTGAAATGTGCCAAAGCCAATTGGAGCTGGCTAATTTGGATGGGTGTAATTGGGTTTGAATTTGAGCAAGGAGGCTCTTAGTTTTGCGATTTTCAGGGTGCTAGGGTGGCTGGCCAGAATAGGGGAGGTGGAAAGGTAGGCAAGTGAGCTAGGGGGAGGTTTAATTGTGATTAAATCCTAATAGTTTGGCATGATGACAAGAACTTCTTAATTTAGGACCAAAAAAGGATAAAATCCCCTAAACCAAAGAACCATTGGTCTATGACTTCAATAGAGTGGGCTAAGTGGGTCTAGCCATGTCACTAGAGTCCAAATAATGGTTGTGGTGGATTTAG
>NW_018223523.1:9619-10016 GCF_001263595.1 Phalaenopsis equestris
AGAGCCACCCCCATGGCATCTCACCTAAATCAAACCTAGAGACCAGCTCATCCAAATCAAACTATGGAGCTCCTCTGCCCTCCACCTAAGCACCACATTACACCTCCTAATTGGCCAAGACAACCACCATAACCCCAATTTTATAAAAGGCCACCTCCATGGCCATTGATCTAAGTGCTAAAAATTTCTCAGAGAGGCCCCTCCAAATTTACACAGAGCTTCCTTAAGATTCCCTCAGTGCATTCCAACCACTTTCCCTCACCCATTCCCATTGCCGGAGCCCAATTTTGAGCTTGAAACCCTGCCGGAAACCAGGACAGAACCTAATACACCTCCACACTCCACCCAACTTTAATTCCTTTTGCCTACACCTTCACAAGAGTGAAAGAAGCCAAAG
>NW_018223524.1:0-1129 GCF_001263595.1 Phalaenopsis equestris
TGATCGAGTGTTCATGATTGGAACTTGTTTTTCATTTGTCCGGTAAGGTCTCTGCTGAGATGATTGCCGAATATTCTGATGAGGATGTTGGAAGGTTTGTTGACGTTCTGCTTGTATTTGCAATTGTCGTTTTCCCCTGCTAACCACAACAACTGTCCCAGATTTCTTCTCGAATATCTTGGTTATTCCAGACTTCTCGGCCTTCTCATGAGAATTCATATGCTCGACTTCTTCTTGCAGATTGCTAGCTTTGTTGAGTAACTTCTCGAAAGACTTGATAGTAAGTCCCTTAAGCATGAAAGCTACTGGCCCATGGATGCTCTTGAGTAAAATCTCAATCGCATGATGTTCCTGCAGCTGAGGTTCACATTTCATGTTAAGGTTTCTCCACCTCAAAATATAATCCACTAAAGTCTCGTTAGGTTTTTGTCTTTCTACCACGAGATCTCCAATAGAAACGTGGTGTTGTGCTTCGGCAAATCTTTTTACAAACAGCAGTTCTAACTCGTCGAATGTCTTCACCGATCCGTTGAGCAACTCGGCATACCAATCAAAAGCAACTCCTGACAGACTGCTGACGAACTGTTGACAGAGTAAAGCTTCGTTGTGTCTTGTATTGCCACAACTTGCTCGAAAATGTGCTATGTGCTGTCTGGGATTTCCTGTCCCGTCAAATAGCTTAAAGTTCGGTGACACAAAACCCTTGGGGTAGGGTACTGCATCGAACTCCTCCAGGGAAGGTCTACCCTTTAAAATCAATGCACCACCCCTAGACTGGGTTAAGGCCTCCCGAACTTGTTCAACCATTTGTTGAAATTCATTTTCTGGTATAACGCTTTGGACAGAGTATTTCTTCGGTTGTTCATCAGAGGTGAATTCTTTTCTTTCATCTGCAACATGAATGGTTCCTGGTTGGTTCATTTCTGGAAGTGTCATCTGCGGTGATTGTGACTGTCTTTGCATTGCAATCACGGTGGTCGTCAATTCTTCGATTTTCTTTTCGAGACGATTGATCTGTTCGTCACTTTGTTGGGTGGCCCCTTGCCTCTCATCCGCGGCGTTCTCCACACCAGAAGATGAAGCGTCGCGCACAGATAACTCGGCTTGGGTCTCGACGACATTGATTTCT
>NW_018223525.1:0-3108 GCF_001263595.1 Phalaenopsis equestris
CTGAGATATGCACAATATTTCTTAGGGTCTCAGAGATATCCTCCTAACTTTATTGGTAGTAGTGTTTTTTTTTTTTTTTTTGAGGAAGTCTTTATTCTGGATTGCGTCTAGAACTTCGGCCATAGAGACTATTAGTGGCGTGCTTTGAGGAAGTTTGTGAGGCTTTTAGTGGTGGCCTCCTTTTGTCTTGCTGATTGAATCATCACACATGATACAAACGAACTTCATGATACATCTTTTTATTGGCCATTTAGGGATGATCGTCGTTCAGGGATGACCGTGACTCCTTGAAATGGTCCCTAGTGGGCGAGCATGGATGATCGTGACTCCTTGAAATGGTCCCTAGTGGGCGAGCATGGATTTTGCCTTGGTCTCTAGAACCCTTTGTGAGCACTTCATTTTAGTGGGTATCGACCGAGTAACCCTTTTCTAGCAATAAGAGGAGAATTTTATTCTTTAGTAGAGATATTGTCGTTGACAAGTTACAATAGCCTGGTCATTGTGCCAACACGATACGTGCGACTGTAGGTTCAAGGTCCTGAACTTTCAACATTTCTCTCTAGAAATGAGTTATAAATGAAAACAAGGATTTGTCTTGCCCTTGACGAAGTTGTAGGAGAGCTTGCGAATTTCTCTTGGGCTTTTGCATGCTGGTGAATCAGGCTACGAACATTCTCTTGAAATTTACATATGAGGTAAAAACTCCGGATGGTAGACTATTGAACCTATGGAGGTTCAACTCTCTAAGTGTCATGAAGAACAGGCGACACTTGATCTCATTGTTGATTCTTAATAACATATTACCAACTTAAAAGAGGTGATGTGGTTGGCTAAATCTGATCATCCTTGATAGGAGCCTAAGGTCGGGACCTTGAAATGCTCCAGGGCTCGACTTTAGATATTTTTTTTAGGAGAAAGCATTTTCATGAGGTTGGAATTCTTCTCCTTGAGTTACTCATCTTCTTGTTTGTGACATTATCCACACTCACAACACCTTTCAGAGTTTTGAACCTGAATCTATCCGTAAATCACACCTAAGGAATATAACATAAGTGAGGAGGGAAAAAGAGATATCAAACAGGGAAAGACATGAATCTCAAGAGGACAAAAGTAGTAATTCCCTCATGGTCTTTTTGAAAGTGTCTCATTTTGTACATTAATGTTCTCATATTTATATTAAATGGAAGTTACATTACGAAAGGTAAATAATACTCTTAAGATTCTCTAATTTCGGTCAGTCATTTGCCATTGTTTATGTTGAATGCTTTCTTATCAGATTGTCATTTCGCTCCCTCCTTTGTTGGTGAGTCATTCATTTGCTTATTCGATCGACTTTCTCGGTTCTTCAAACTAGATAATTTTCTCGGTGCCGCATGAAAGCTCTTTGTGCTCGCTGTAGTTCAACTACTATTGAAAGACAAGATTATCACTTGAACTATGAATTTATTTTGGTGCAAATCAAGTGATGATGAGGTATATAAAATTTATATAAGACCTTTGATAAAACAAATTAACAATATTTTCTCACAACTAATTTTTGTAAAAGCAACTTAACAAATTCATTCTGCAAGAAATTTTCAGTTGCCAGCTTATTAATTAGGGAGCATAATAAACCATAAGGAGTGAACTTTCTATTAAGTAACTAATAAAATTCTAAAAGCTGCTTTTTCTAATGTCAACATTAAATAAAAAAGGGTTACTACACTTTGATCACCCATTGATATTTATAAACTAACCACCTAGGTGATATTTTTGAACTATCGGACCGATGTATTTACGCGTGACATGATCAAACTATTGAGAATTCGATCAAAATAAAATACAAGGTTTGGGATTTTAGCATGAATCTTTATATTTGATTGATAATTTAAAAAATGGATGGAAAAAAAAATTGATTTGTTAATAACAAGTTTCTGAGTGGTCCGTGTGTGATTGGCCCAAACAATGACAATTTGAAGATGAACATTCAAAATGATAAACAAAAGAGGTTGAAAAAATAAAGCCCAAAAAATCTTTCTCTAATATTCTATCACGCTGGACGGCCAACCACCTGATGTCACGTCATCATATACCTCATCGACGGTCGACGTGGCGGTCAGTACGTTGGACGGTCAACCACCTGAAGCCACATCACCATATACCTCATCGACGGTCGACGTGGCGGTCAGTAGTTGGCCCCTGGAACGTGCGAATGTCTGAACGAAATATCTCTTACAACCTAACTAAGAAGAAAATGCAGGGTAAGAAGATTTTGTTGCCATCATGAAGAGATTTTTGAGGGGAGTCAGTAGGAGGAGAAGAATTGCTAGCGCGAATACTGCAGCAGAGCTATGTGTGAGATTAATGATTGGTTTGCTTTGCTCTAATGTCCATTCGACTTTGATTTTGCATGCTTGGCGATGAATGAAACAAGTAAGCCGACCATTAAATTCTCCCATTACCTTTCTTGATTTCTGTTTTCAGCTAGGTATAAAGCCCCACAAGAAGCTTTTATTTTACCCTAAGTTCAGGAAGATTTCTGAGTTTATTAAGAAAGTTTTGCTCTTTCCAACATCAAAATCTTTGAAAAGCCTCCATCATTGTTCTTTTGTGATGAAGTTGTTAGCTTGGATGAATTCAACATTACATGGAGAGAAACCAGATATCAGACAGAGTTACTATCAATTGGGAAGGTAGTTAAGTGAAGACTTGGTAAATAATTTACAAAACTCATCAACCTGGAAAAAGCCTTTAAGTCTCAGATGAATGAGTAGTTCAATGTTCTGCTAGGATTGATCAGGTTTTCTTTGAATGAGTAGCATTAATGGCCATGTTTAAACATTTGCGGAAGTTCTTATAATGTTAATAGTTTCTTTAATCTCTGTCTTCCATGTAAAGTTAATGTACTGATGTGCACCTGCCTCAAATGTAAGAAAGAACATGTTAGATTTTTAAGATAAATATATAACTATTGATTCACAGTTTCTTGTGTTGTGTTCCCGGCTCAGTAGTGGACCATCCGTTTCGGCGGTGTATGTCTCATCTGGATTGAGGTTCGAATCCCCCCGGGCTAGTTGCCCACTATATGAGGGTGTTACTTGAGTGGTTAGGCGCATGGGTCCAACCCAG
>NW_018223526.1:0-317 GCF_001263595.1 Phalaenopsis equestris
TATTTCCCTATTTATTTGCACTTAAGTCCATGAACCAAATACCTTCATGGACTTAAATGTGATTCCCACTCTATTGACGATCGCATACTCTATTTCCCGGCCTTATGTTTCACAATATATTTTAATAATTCAATTGACCAAATCGAAAAATAAATTAAGAGCGGAGTTGAAAACCCATCACAATTTATTTTAAATTTATCATTGGCACATCCAAATTATCTCTTCATTTCATCATATCTCAGAGTAGGGAAAAAGATAAAAGAAACTACTCATGCTTTATGAGAAAGATACAACAAAACACAAATTTCATATATAAA
>NW_018223526.1:521-2702 GCF_001263595.1 Phalaenopsis equestris
TGTGAAATGGCCTGGAATGATGTAAAGTGGCAAGAAGGGGCGATGAATGGCTAAGAGAGACGAAGGAAGGTGAGTTTTCTGATCAATTTTGGCTCTTAATAGAGCCTAGGGTCGGTTCTCCTATAGGTGCATCCAAAAACTCTTCAAAAAGCGTCCAAATTTGTTGAATCTTCTAGAAACGTGGTCTGCACCCACACTGGCGCCGTCGGCACCAGAGGCCATTTAATTTAGTCGGTCTTCTATGTTAAACGGCGTTGTTGGCGCTGAACAATTTTTTAAATTCTCCATTTTGACTCCAAATGTCATCCTTTTTGCTCCAAGTCCTAAAAATCAATAATCTGCAATAGAACAAAAAATTAAAGTACAACATCACAAAAAATGAGCATAAAATATGGGTTAAAAATGCATATATTTTTGGTGTATCAAACAACTAGGCACAAACTTGGCTTCGAAGCAAATAAGAATTCAATTGTTATATTTAATACGAGGTACTACACAAGTATACATATTGTTATCAAGTAATATAGGACTTTTTGACTAAGCCTCAAATATCGAACCTCAGGGAAAACTACAATGTGTAATTATAAAATAGAAGAAATAAGATAACAAATTCTACTTAGCAAATTATTCTTAAACTCTAGATTGTTATAATAGAAATGAAAGTTTGATTTTTTTTATAATTTTATTATATATGAAATTAAAGTAAGCAATTAACTAACTTAATTAGATATTTGCAAGATGAAGACAATTTAAATAAAATGTATTTTTTCTTATCATGAATCAGTGACAAGTATAGGAATTCTATTGAGGAAGTATTCAAATTGTGTTGTGCCAGTTAGGAGCAATAATATTCTTTACCCTTACTAGAGATGCTATAAAGACATTGACTAATTTATAGTTTGAATAATTATAAAGACGGGTTAGGTAAGGAAGATGCTAGCTCTCACTCTAGAGTTCCCTTTCTCTTTCCACCTAGGAGCTAACATCTCGTTTTAAAACCTAAAACTATAAATCAAATTGGGGGTTTTAGCTTGTGATTCTAAAATCCTCTAATTCTACACCCTTCAAAGTTTATTTCTCTATTTATTTTCACTCAATCCAATGAACAACATTCTCATCCATGAAATCAATAATGATTCTTACCATTTGTTGACTGAGACAATATCCTCTA
This sequence comes from Phalaenopsis equestris, assembly GCF_001263595.1. NCBI lineage: Eukaryota > Viridiplantae > Streptophyta > Magnoliopsida > Asparagales > Orchidaceae > Phalaenopsis > Phalaenopsis equestris. Next base: position 1,693 of record NW_018223526.1, read on the forward strand.
ATTCTACACCCTTCAAAGTTTATTTCTCTATTTATTTTCACTCAATCCAATGAACAACATTCTCATCCATGAAATCAACAATGATTCTTACCATTTGTTGGCTGAGACAATATCATGTCGGATCTTACATGTTCCCACAATAGGTATTAACATCATAATTGACCAAATCAATAAATAAATTAAGTACAAGGTTTAAAATCATAACAAATTATTACAACATTAAAGACTAATACTTCACTTAATTTCCATCCAATATATAATCATTTATCATTTTAGGGAAAAAGATAAAGAAAATTATTCAGAATTCATAGAGAAAACACAACCACACTTAAGTTTGAAATTAGAAATAATGCACTCAAACAAGAAGTTTAAATTAAAATCAAATGTAGTCACAAAAATAAAAACTTATCTCAAATCCTCTCCGCCAAAGTGTTGAAGTTCCTTTGAATCTCTTACTTTACTTACAATACAAACTAAAACTTAAAATAAAAAAGAAGAGTGGCAGCGGCGGCGGTGATGAGCAGTGGCAGTGGCGTATGGTGGTTGGCTTTGGATGGATCTGTCTTATGGATGGATAGATCCTCCCATGATCTTCAATCCAAGTCCTCTTTTATAATTTTCCAAAAGGTGTCTTGGTATCTCTTCAAAATGTGTCCACATTCAACGAATCTTCTAGAAGTTGCCTCCTTTCAAAAGCTAATTGAATGAATTTTTGTGTCCATTAACTATTTCCCATGTTTTCACGAAGGGCCACTTCAAACACCTCTTCAAAATTTTGTCCAAATTCATTGAATCATCAAGTAACTACTTCTGGTGTTAAGCGCAAGGTACTTGGCGCTTAGGCGCGGCTCTCTGCTCATTGGTGTGCACCTCAGTTCAATTTCACCCCTTCTTTTTTGCTCCAAATTTGATCATTTTTCACTCCTTTCACCGTTTTTCATCAATTTAATTGTACCTAAAAGAAAAATACACAATTATCTTTCATTAAAGTGCAATATCTCAAAACTAAG
>NW_018223527.1:0-356 GCF_001263595.1 Phalaenopsis equestris
CACAATTTGAGTATTTTTTCAAAGACATAAAAGATTTTTAAACAAAGATCTTAATTTTCTAAGTTTTAATGTATTTTCTATTCCAATAATTATAGAAAATTGTATGTAGCTTAGAAAATTCTCCAAAAAATCATGTAAGTTTTTTATGGCTAGAGTGGTCTTTAAAAATAATTTTATGATTTTTAAGAATCAAAACATCATTGTTTTGAGCAAACTTCAATTTGCTTAAAATATTTAATTTGAAGCACACAGAGATTAAAATCACTTGATTTTTGTCCTCCAATGTGGTTCATGATTCAGAAAACTCACCATAAAAATTTAAAAGGATTTGGATATCATTTAATATTTTTAATTGA
>NW_018223528.1:0-3025 GCF_001263595.1 Phalaenopsis equestris
TGGATTTTATTGGCCTACAGTCTTTAGTGATGTTAAAGTTTAAATCAAAATGTGTGATCTATGTCAATGAGTAGGAAATATTTCTCGAAGGAATGAGATGCCCCTTAATTATGTGTTAGAAGTTAAGATATTTGATGTTTGGAGATTAGATTTCATGGGATCATTTATACCATCTTTTGGAAATTTATATATATTATTAGCAATAGATTATGTATCCAAATAGATAGAAGTTATTGCTTTACCTTGATGTGATGCTCAAAGTGTTACAAAGTTTTAAGAAAAAATATATTTTGTAGATTTGGGATGTCGAGAGTGATCATAACTAACGGGGGAAGTCATTTCATAATGCAATAATGGAGAAATTATTAAAGAAATATCATATTAACCATAAAATTACTATTGCTTATCATCCTCATTCAAGTGGTTTGACTGAATTATCCAATCGCGAAATTAAAAAAATATTGGAAAAATCTATAAATCCAACTAAAATGGATTGGTCAGTTAAAGATGACTATGCTTTGTGGGCTTATAGGATTGCATACAAAACTCCTATAGGAATGTCCCCATACAGGCTAATATTTGAGAAAGCGTGTCACTTATCATTTGAACTTGAGCATAAAGCTTATTGAGCAATTAAGAAATTTAATTATAATTTAAAAGATGTTGGTGAGAAGAGATTATTACAATTAAATGAGCTTGAAGAGATAAGGAATGAATCTTATGAAAGTGCTAAGATTTACAAAGAAAAGATGAAGATGTGGTATGATCGAAGGATTCTGAATAAGAATTTTCAGCCAGGGCAATAAGTTTTTCTTTATAATGCAAGTTTAAGATTATTTTCAAGCAAACTTAAGTCTAGGTGGATAGGCTCATTTGTTGTAATGAAAGTTTTTTCTTTAAATGAAAGTTTTTCCTTATGGAGCTTTGGATATTAAGATCCTAAAACTGATAAAATATTCAAATGGTCACAGGCTGAAACCCTACTTTTTAGGTGGCCAACTTAAATTAAATGATTTTCTGATGTTGGGTCAACTAGAATAAGCACTGGTTACATCGGGCTGACAATGTAAAACCAAGCACTCTGTGGGAGGTACCCCATAGTTATCTCTGTATTTATTTTTATTGTTATGTTGTTGTGTGTGATTTAGAAAATTCTAGTAGTATTTTGATTATATATTAATTCAGTGATAATTTTAAGACCATAAAAGATGGCTTAGACATGTAGAATGAATTTTTGGACGTTAAGTTGACCTGTGCTAAACTGAGCACTGGCGCTTAAGAGAAAAGATCCGGCGCTTAAGCGCGACAATTAAAAAACATGTGCGGATTTCAGTTTCTAGAAGTTCTAACTGCAAATTGGTTGTCTTGAACGTGTAAGAGTAGTTTTAAGATGTTCCTAAGAGTTTTAGGAAGGATTTAGAGCCTATAAATAGAGGGGGTATGAGGATAAATTTCACCACACCTTCATTTTACCCTATATTCAAGTTAAAAAGTGAGAGTTGAGAAAAATGTTCTCTTGGGAAAATGATTTGAAGAAGGAGGAAGTAATGAGAAAGAATTTTATTAGTCAGAGTGTGCAAGAGATGTATAACAATTTTCTAGCCGTTAGAATATTAGAATCAAAGGAATAGCGGAGAAGATCACTAAAATTGAGGCTAACGTGGCTTTAATTGAAGTAAAAGTGATGGAAGTTAACGCACATCTGGATCATATAGGATGGAAAATAAAATAAAGATACATTTTAGTCATACCGGTTTTATAGAAGAAGTAGATAAGGCTATGTATCTGAAGAGCAAATGGATTGAAGAAGATTCAACTAGAGTTATTAACCATCGTCCGTTCTTTCAGATTTACATTCCAAATACCGATGGAGAGACTAATGAGAGGCCAAGATTCATTCCACCAAATGGAGAATGGAATTAAGTTTGTGGTTTAGTGATTATGTTTTTAGTGTTTGATTGTTAATGTTAAGTGTGTTTAGTATGTTATTAATGTGATGATTGTCTAGTGATTGTGTTTAATTAAGAATTTTCTCATCCAAGACTATTTGGATTGAGAATCTATGTATTAAAAATGTTTTTAATCATTCGTAAATGAATTTAAGTGTGGTTCCATCGACTAGAGAATGGAATTAAATTTGTGATTAAGTTCTTTGTTTAATGTTTGAGTGCTTAATGTTCTTTGTTAATGTTAAGAGTCTTTGTTAATGTTAAGAGGTTAATGTTAAGAGTGTTTTAAAGTGTTTATATGTGTTAAGTTTGTTTAGAGCCTGTGTTAGGATTTTCCTCATCCAAGACTATTTGGATTGAGAATTTATGGATTCAAAAATGTTTGTAATTATTTGTGAATGAATATAAGTATTTTATTTGTAAAAAGTTTTGTGTATTTAATGGTGAATCGAATTACCTTAAGTTGGTGAAATTTTGAGTTGGAAGAAAGTGAGAGGGAAGAAAATAGTATATAAAATGTTTTCGAGACCATAGAGGGTTAGTTGACTTAGGCTAGAGTGCATTTCACTTAAATGGAAAAAGCAAAAAATTGTGCACTAGCACCTAAGCACCAAATTTTGTGCTTAAGCACTGACAAGACCGATAGACAGGTGCCTAAGAGTCGAACCATTTGTGCTTAAGCGCTGGTTCACAAAAACTGGTTCGCGAATGATTTTAAGTGAATTTTGGGTCTGAAAATGTCCATTTTTTTCCCCAACTTCATCTTCTACCTTTGGTTTTTCACAATTTTAGGCTAGGGCATCACCTATTTTGAAGATTTCTTGGTAGATTCAAGCCAAATTTGTTAGATTTGATCTTCTTGAGGTAAGAGCTTCACTTTTATGCAAAAATTTGTGATTTTCACCATATATTTTGAGCACATTCATAATCTACCTGAAAATCTCTATTCATGGTGAACAATTTGAGAAAAATTGATGGAAAATGCATAGATTTGTTAGTTAAAGCTTTTAGGAGTTGAGTTTAGTGATTTGTAGATGATTGTGGAATTTATTTTAAATTTTATATATTTTTTTAGA
>NW_018223529.1:0-233 GCF_001263595.1 Phalaenopsis equestris
AACAAAAATGTTCCAAATTTGAATCAATTCCCCTTTACACTTCTTTATCCGATATCTTTGAAATGTCCTTACCATTTGAACTCCTTGAAGGTAATTTTTGTTGACTTTTATTGAGAGTATTCATAGCTAACTTCTGTTATCTATGATGTAATTAACTGTAGGGGCATGCCCTTATAGGAAGTTTTTCCCGACCCAAGCATAATATAAACCCTATTTAATTCCTTATAATAAAT
>NW_018223530.1:0-329 GCF_001263595.1 Phalaenopsis equestris
CCAGTCTAGTCAACAACCATTTTAAGGAGAGCCGTGTCAAAGAAGAAAGGTGTCATTCACAGAAAGATGGGCGATAGCATACTCTTTCAAAAATGAAGCTATTTCCAAAATGTTCAAGAGTCTGATGAAAAATCCAGAATTCAGACTTCCAGAACCAAAGAAGCCTGAAGAAGTTAATAAGAAAAATGAGCCAAATTACTGTCCGTATCACAGAATGTTGGGGCATACAATTGAAGAATGTTTTGTTTTCAAGGATTAGCTTGAGAAAAACCTTAAAGAAGGGAATATCTCTATTCCAAAAGAATATTTAAAAGAACCTGAAAAAGGTT
>NW_018223530.1:658-1754 GCF_001263595.1 Phalaenopsis equestris
ATGTTGATAGGACTAGGGGTAGGATAGGGGCTGCCTCTACTAGATATGTTGACTCAGATTTGGGAAAGACAATTCTCTAACCTTTGACTTTGTATGATTATCTTTTTGTCCCTCCCGGGCCTGATGAATGTAATGAAAAAAAAGTTGGTAATGATGTTGGCTACGTTTTTACTGTTTTTGGTGATAACGTAAATAACCAACCTAATACCAATCTCGATCCTCAAAATGATCCTCAGATCATACTTGAGTCTAATACGTTCAATACTAAAGAAGACTCCGATGATACTGCCTATGATAGTACCGGAAGTGAGGAATCAATCCTCAAGTGCCATGGAACGACATTAATAATTAACTTGGAACTTTCCGATAAAGAAGATACATAAGAAGATTCAACATCAACATCATAAGAAGAAATCATAGAAATAAATTTAAGGAGTGGAAAAGTGTAACCTCCAAGAACAACTCCAACAGATAAAGGAAAACAAATTGTAATTCAAGAAGAGTTACCTCCACCTCCACCAGTGGAAAAACAACATGATCAAGATAAAGCCACAGGAACAAATAAAGTGGATTACAACGTGCTAGCACATCTTAGGAAGTTGCCGGCCCGACTAAGCATCTATGATGCTCTGATTCTGTCAAAAGAGATGAGGGAAGCTCTAGTTACAGCTTTGCTTAATCCAGAGATTTGCTTAGCTCAGTTAGCCAGCACATCCTCAGATGAAGTTTTCCCGTTGAGAGAACAGTCAGGGGTAACCTTTACAGACGAAGACTTGCTACTCGGTACAACCAACCACAACAGACCACTCTACATCTCCATCAACATTGGCAAATTTGTCTTATCCAGAGTTTTAGTGGATTCTGGAGCATCTCTTAACTTGATGAGTCTACGGACGTTAGCATATTTGGACTTCGACGTTCAGGAGCTCATCCCCGATAAGCATTCAAGCAAAAGAGAGAACGAGCCCTTGGATCAATCTCATTACTTATGAAAGTTGGAGAACTAGTAACAACTGCTAAATTCCATATCATTGATGCCTAGGCCTCTTTCATGCCAAGAACTCTTTCAACGCTCTACTTGGTCCACCTTGGATTC
>NW_018223531.1:0-717 GCF_001263595.1 Phalaenopsis equestris
TTTCTGCAACACTCCTGAATCTCGTTTCGAAACATGGACACTTTTTCATTTCTGTGAAACTGTTACCGTCTATGAAGATCGGTAAAGTTTCTAAAGAAAGTGTCATTTTGAATTACTGCATCCAAAGGGGACTGTCAATCGACACTGGATCTATAATTGTGAAGTCGGTTTTGGGCATGATCGTTTATGGATCAACTTATGGGCTTGGACACCCCTCCACAATTTTCTCACTTTGCAGTCAGTTCCAAGTGTCCTATGAAAATTGGGAAAAGGTACTGCTACCTTGGAAGCCTTTGGACTTAATTGAAAGATTCCCATCATTTAAAGATGAAAATGACATGGCCATGATAGTTGATCAATCATCTCATAATTTGCTGGCACTTCAACCCATAGTCCCTGATAAGTCTTTGGTGATCCTGCGCCGAATCAAGAAATTTGAAAAAGAGGTCCAAAATGTCATGAATACAATTAATAATATCTCTGATTTCTTCAATCATTTAGACTGAAGGATGAAGGAACATTTCGATCATCGAGGCCACCTACGGCGGGATCGACGGTCATGTGTACTTGTACAATGGATAAGGCTAGATTTTGGAGGGGTGCTTAAGCAACTCTTAGGAAAACTCATTCACATCATTAAAGGGAAGATTTTGGCCAAAAATAAGAGAGCTCAAGGGAGCTAGGAGAGTCTAGAGGTCCTGGATGTTAGAGAGGTTC
>NW_018223532.1:0-890 GCF_001263595.1 Phalaenopsis equestris
AGTAATAAATAAATTTAAAATTTGAATCTAGATTTGTTCTACGAAGCATGCCCAAGAATCATAGTAGTTGAAACCAGAGAGGAGAGAGAGAGAGGAGAATGAGGATAAAAGAACATACAAGACTCGCCCTGTAGGGGCAAACTGGGGTATTTATGGGCTCTGTGACATATTATATATATATAAAGTAGAGGTTACAATAGAGAAGAGGAGAGAGTTCTGTCCACATAGTATGGGTCTAGAGAGAGCCAAAAGCCTAAAGGATAAAAGCTCGGAGGCAAAAACCCCTACAACATGCTACCCCCTATTTATAGGAGATTGAGGGCGAAAATTGCAAAATTATATGTCTTCTTTAATAAGAGTGTTACATGATATTATGTCTTTTTGCACAACAAACCGCACAACAGACCTTCGGTCGTCTGTCAGTTCTTCCGCAATTTAACAACCTTTCGATCGTCTAGCAGGCTGATACACCAAAAATATATGCATTTTTAGACTCATATTTTATACTCATTTTTTGTGATATTGCACTTTAATGGAAGATATTTTTATATTTATGGTTAAATTTTAGAACTTGAAGCAAAAAGGAGGCAAGAATGATAAAATTTGGAGCAAAAATGAAGAAGTTGAAAATTTGTCCAGCGCCGACGGCGCCGTTTGACAGAGAGAAGCAAATTAAATTGCGGAACACTGGCGCCAGCAGCACCAGAATGGGTGCCGACGGCGCCAATGTCGGCATTGCCCCTATTTCTAGAGGATTCGACGAATTTGGATGCTTTTTGAAGAGTTTTTGGAGGCTTTTATTGGAGAACCGACTCTAGGTTTTATTTGGGGCCAAATTTGATCAGAAAAGTGACACTTCCTGACATCTCATTGCCCCAATTCAACCTTCT
>NW_018223533.1:0-988 GCF_001263595.1 Phalaenopsis equestris
CTCCATCCCTAGGCTTCTGGCATCCACATAAAGCTTCTACAAGCATCCAATCGAGGCTACCCCTCTTGGACCAAGGTATTCAAAGTTAACCTTAAACCGAGCTTATTTTAATTATTCATGAGTATACAGTAAATTAAAGGGTTCATAAACCGTGTGGATGTGTTCTACTAGTCAATACGAGCATTTTAAAAAATAATTCACTCAATTTCTTTGAGAATCAAGTGAGATATTAGTGTTTTAAAATAGACGTTTTTCGGGTCCTGTTCATTTGGGACGGTGACCCGTGACCGTCAGATCGAGCATGTATTGATCGGATGGCCCTGATCGCGTCGGACAGACCGCGGTCTGAGATGGGCGGGAATGAGCTGGCTGGCAGCGCCAATCACAGAGCGACACGTGACACATCACCTTGGCTTGAAAATTTTACATATTGTATCCTCCGTAAGGGGGAACATTCTTTGATTTTTCCAAAGTGAGATGAGGTTCATATACAGAGATTAATATTTTTTAAGTTATTTCACATTATTTCCTTAAAATAATCATGAAAATTAGCATATTGATTATTAAACTCTAAGAAAATTTTGGAAAGTCTACCATGAACAGAGAATACTTTGGAAATAATTTCATGGGTCAAGTCATTTAAAGTGCACTTAAATTTTGCAAATACTAAATCACTAAAATAATTAATTTTGAAAAATATAAAGGTTTAAATGACTTAATTTTTTATCTCTACTGTGATTTATAATCCAGATAACTCATCATAAAAGTTTCAAAATGTTTTGAGTTCATTTAATAACTTAAATTGACTTTTAAAGATAAATATCACTCTTAACACGTAAATGATTTTTTAAAAATCAAAATATAACTCAAAAAATTATGAAACTTAGTTTTTTGAGTTCTCTGTGATGAGGGGTATTTTTGAAAAATAAAATGATATTTAAGTTAAAAATTTGATTTTTTAACCTATTTTAAATATTTAAAATAATTA
>NW_018223534.1:0-311 GCF_001263595.1 Phalaenopsis equestris
ATCAGAAGTTTGATATTTTTCTTATGGAGTTGGTCCATGAGAATTTTGTGTGTTGACAATCCTCTCATGTATCTCCATATTCAGATATTCCAGGTCAAATGTCACTACCCCCACCAAAGCTTACAAAAATTCAAGTCTGTAACCAGCTAAAGCATTCAGGGTTTGCAATCATTCAGCTCAATTCATATGGATTCATATATCTAACACCTAAACTTTAATTTTTACATATATGTCACCTTATCAGTTGTGTATTATAAAGTTTTATTTAGCATTCTATTAATTAGATTTTTATATGCATAAGAAAATATTCA
>NW_018223535.1:0-2982 GCF_001263595.1 Phalaenopsis equestris
CTCAGACAAGTGGTTTTGTTGAATTATCCAATCAAGAAATTAAAAGAATTAAGGAAAAATTTATGAATCCAACAAAAATGGATTGGTCAGTCAAACTTGACTATGCTTTGTGGGCTTATAAGACTGCATATAGAACTCCTATAGAAATGTCACATATAGGCTAATATTTGGGAAAGCTTGTCACTTACCAGTTGAACTTGAGCATAAAGCATATTGGGCTATTAAAGAGTTCAATTATAATTTAAAAGATGCTAGTGAGAAAATATTGTTATAATTAAACGAGCTTGAAGAGATAAGGAATGAATCTTATGAGAGTGCTAAGATTTATAAAGAAAAGATGAAAATGTGGCATGATTGAAAGATTCTTACTAAAATTTTTCAGTCAGGGAAACAAGTTTTGCTATATAATGCAAGGTTAAGATTATTTCTAGACAAACTTAAATCCAGGTGGATGGGCCCATTTGTTGTGATAAAAGTTTATCCTTATGGAGCTGTGGATATTAAGGATCATAATTCTGAGGAAATTTTTAAGGTGAATGGACATAGACTGAAACCTTATTATATAGGAGATCAATATAAATATAATGATGGAATGATGCTGGGTCAACCAGAATGAGCACTGGTTACGTCGAGCTGATGACGTAAAACCAAACGCTTTGTGGGAGGCAACCCATAGTTATCGTTTTTGGTTTGATTGTTGTTTTGAGTCTGATTAAGAAATTTGGAGTAGTATTTTTGAGTTTATTTTTTGTTAGTAATTATTTTTAGACTTTATTTAGTGACCTAGACATGTTAGATTGAGAATTTGGTCGTTAAGTTGACTGGTGCAAAAATGTGCACTGGCGCTTTAATGCTTAAGCGCCACACTCGGCGCTTAAGCGTGGTAATTTAATCACATGTGCAAATTTCGATTTCTAGAAAGTGTAACTGCAATTTAGTTGGAATAAACATTTCTTGGTAGTTTCTAGTCGTGCATAGAAGTTACGAGGGGGGAATTAGGCTTATAAATAGAAGGGGTTTGTGAAGGAATTTCACCCTAGATTATTTTTAGCCTTAAAAGTCTAAGAAAGAGAGAGATTTAGAGAAATTGTCTTCATGGGAGATGGATTTGAAGAAGAAATAAGAAGCCATGAGGAAGAAGTTCATTAGTCAAAGTGTGCAGGAGATGTATAACAGTTTCTTAGCTGTTAGTATTGAAGGGATATCGGAGAAGATCAACCAGATGGAGAATACTATATCTGTATTAGAGACTATAGAGACTATGGTGCTTGAATTACATGCTTATCTAGAACATATTGAGTGGCAACTTAGGATGAAATTCAACCATACCAGTTATATAGAGGAAGTGGATAAGGTGATGTTCCTTAAGCAAAAGTAGATCGAAGATGATAGTATTAGAGCTCGTCACCACCGTCCGTTTTATCAACTCTATATTCTTGGAGAGACTACTGAGAGACAAGAATTCGTTCCTTCTAATGAAAAGTGGCATTAAGTTAAGTGTTAGGAATTGTGTGTTTGGAGTCATGTTTTTAAGTGTGTTAGTGTTTATGTCTTGTGTTTAGTGTTTGTATCACTTATTGTAAAATGTGTGTTAAGTGTTTTGTTCTTAGAAAAATTTTCTCATCCAAGACTATTTGGAAAGAGAACTAAGTGTTAAATGTGTTTGTACTTGTTTGTGAATTAATATAAGTTTATTTTTGTTAAAATTTGTGTTATTTTTAACCTCGAATTGAATTAATTGTTATAGAGAATTTTGAGAGAGAAGGGAGTTATAGGAAAAAAAATAGTCATTTAAGTGCTAGTTTGTACTTATTTGTGAATTAATATAAGTTTGTTTTTGTTAAAATTTGTGTTATTTTTAGCCTCAAATTGAATTAACTATTATGGAGAATTTTGAGAGAGAAGGGGGTTATAGGAAGTAAAAATAGTTATTTAAGTGTTATGAGACTATTTAGGGATGGTTTACTTAGGCTAATAGTGCATTTTATTTCAAATTAAAAAAATTCAAAAATTGCTCGCTAGCGCCTAAGCGCCACATCTCTCGCTTAAATGTGAGCCAACCCGAGAGGCAAGCGCCTAAGAGCCACTTGCCCGCGCCTAAGCGCTGGTTCACGAAAACTGGTTCGCGAATGGTTAAAAGTTGATTTTAAGTTCGAAAATACCATTTTTAACACCTCCTATCATCTTCTCCAACTCAAGTTCATGATTTTGAGGGCAATTGCAAGTGAAATTTGGAGATTTCTTAGTGGAATCGAGTGAGATTTGCTAGATCCAAGTTTCTTGAGGTAAGAGCTTTACTTCTATGCAAAAATTTTGGATTTTCACCATATATTTTAAGCACATTTGGAAGATTTTGAAAATTTACTATTCATGGTGAAAGTGAAGAAAAATCTGTGGAAATTGCTTGGGAAGTTTAGTTATGCTTTTGAAAGTTTAGTTTAGTGATTCAAACTGATTTTTAAAGTTAATTTTGGAATTTATCAAATTTGTAGAATGAAACCAAGAATGAAAAGGAGCAGAAGAAAGAGCCCATTTGATTCAAGTAAATTTGTTTGTTTAAAAGCTCAGGATCGATATAGTGACGCTCTGCAGTCGAGAAAGTTGATTCCTGAACTGTGCTTTAAAAATCTGGGCAGAGCTGTAGAAGATTAATTCCCCTTGATTGGGAAAAAATGGAACCTAAACATAATTCTCCTCAAGATTGACAATAAACTCCATTTTTTCCCCAACTTCATCCCCTACCTTTGGTTTTCGCAATTTAGAGAGCTAGGGCATCATCTTAAGTGAATATTTTTTTTGTGGTTTTAAGCAAAATTTGTTAGATTTGCTGTGTTCTTTATGCGAATTATAGTCCTACGGAAGCAGAGTTAGACAAGATTGTTTCATACTTAACTATTGCAAGAGGACTTTGGAAGATTACCAATGAGAGGAGAGTCAATTTCCCAACTTCAAAGTTATGTGCACCTTCAAAGGCCTGACACT
>NW_018223535.1:3072-3704 GCF_001263595.1 Phalaenopsis equestris
TTTGATCTATCATACTATCATCAGTTCAGCTGCTACTGCTACTACTGCAGGTATGGGATTTGCTTCCTTGATATTTTCTTTATGCGAGCAGGCTGGAGTAAAGTATGATAGTTAAGAGGAAGTTCTGTTACCTCTAAAGCCCATCACGAAGGTGAATGTGAAGACTTATTATGAGCATTCGATTTTTGGCTGGAGAGGAGGATTTTTCCAAAAGTTATGGATTAAAGACGTCAACTGCATCTACCTCTGCTGCATCTTCATCTAAACCATCTACTTCACGTGCTTCTACATCTAGAGGTGATACCAAGACTCAATATGAGTTATTGCAGAAGATGGTGGATAATATCAATTTTACTGCTGATGAGGTACAAAATCTAGATCGTTTTGCAGATCATACTAATATTTATATTAGAAGGAAGAGTTATTATGAAGAGAAATTCCACTCATCTTTGGAGAGCCTGATTAGACGTGAACCAGGAGTGCAATTTCCTCCATATTCTTGATATCTTGATTATGAGCCTGCAGAAAAATGGTACAGCAGTGATTCTAAGGATGAAGAGTAGAGCTGAGAGATTCATTTTATGATTGTAATATAAGATGAACTATGTGGTCTGAGCTTGCTACATTTGCAT
>NW_018223535.1:4393-5695 GCF_001263595.1 Phalaenopsis equestris
TTTTTAAAGTATAAGACTTGATAAAATCTTAAGCTTATAAATATAATTTAGTAAGTAAAATTATTTTTAATAAAAATTTTTAAGTAGAAAAAATAAAAGAACTAAAATCTAAATTTAGAGAACTTACAATATTTTTGAATTAGATAGGAACTCATATTTTCATAGTTTCTAACATAAAAAATTTTCAAACTTTAATTTGATCTCATTTACTAATTATTTTTTCTAAATTGGACTACTATATTTCTAAATCTAAATTTTAATATCTCCTAAAGAAACTCATATACATATCAAACATATTTTGTTTTTAAAGATTGAAGTGTCACTTGAGGACAAGTAATATTTTAAGTTTGAGGGATTTTGATACACCTAGAATATATAGTATTTTTAGAAACATTTTTATATCTATTTTTCAAATATTGCGCTATAATGAAAGGTATTTTCGTGTTTTTTTTGCAGATACAAGTAAAAATTGAAAAAATGCTTAAAGTAGTGAAAAAGGATCAAATTTTGAGCAAAAATGATAAAATTTGTGCAAAAGAGTTTTTGCACCTAAGCACCGGTTAAACAGAGAAGGTCGCGCCTAAGCACCGAGACCTCGTGCTTAATCGTCAGTGGCAGTTACTAGACGAGTAAAATCAATTTTCATGAATTTCAAAGAAGTTTTTGAGGCACCCATGGGCTTAATAGGTGGTTGTAACTACAATGGATGAAAATTATAATGAAAGGAGTGTCTCTTGGGCAAATACATCAAAATAAAACACATTTTGAAGAGATCCCTAGGCACCTCTTGGAAAACTATAAAAGAAAGAAGAGAGAACTTATAAAAGAGTCCTGAAAATATTGGAAAGTTTTGAAAGTTCTTCTCTAGGGAGTTAATTCAGAGAGATTTTCAGGAACCACTTTTTATTTACTTTATCCTTTTTGTTATTTTGTTTTGAGTAATTGTAAAAGAGAAGAGATTCAAAGGAAATTCAAGAGTTTGTTGGAGGACTTGAGATAATTTTTAATCTTTTTGTTTTAGACTACTTTTGGTTTTAATTGAGACTTGTTATTGGTTTGACAATAATTTCTTCTTTTAAACTAAAGTGTTGTTTTTTTCCTCCCTGGATTCTGAGTAGTTTTCTTTATCTTTCTTCTTAAAATGATATGTAATTAAGTTTTGGTTGGAAGTTGGAAGTTGTGAAGAGTATTGATCTTTAATGATGAAAGAAGTTGTGATGATTTAAATCCATGCACTTCATTTACTTCCTGATTTGGCCAATCCAGATGTTAAAATTTGTTGTGAGAACATGTAAGAACCGG
>NW_018223535.1:6195-6527 GCF_001263595.1 Phalaenopsis equestris
CAAAAATAGTTTAATTTTAAATTCCTACAAATCTTGATTTTAGTTTAAGTAATTATCTTTTTAAAAATAGCAAAATTTTCTAAAAAGTGCATATTGCATAATCTTCCCCGTGGGTTCGATATTCAGGTTTTAATAAAAAAGTCTCATATTACTTTATAACGATACGTATACTTGCGTAGTGTCCCAATATAAATAAATATAAATTAAAAATTTTAATTCTTATTTTTCTTCAAAATCAAGTTTTTGGTTTTGTTGCAAAATAAGGAAATATAAGTGAAAAATAACATCAGAACTATTGTTATACTGTGCATAAGCATTAAGTATCTAGAGTA
>NW_018223535.1:7235-17233 GCF_001263595.1 Phalaenopsis equestris
GCATGAGTGTAGTGTGAGAGTGATAGGAAGGCTTTGGAGAATAGAGGATTTTCTTCTAGGTTTGTAAGAGGAGAGGGAAGGTGAGAGATTTCTTCATTACATTTCTAGGAGATAATTGAGTGTGATTGTAAAGAGAGAAAGTAATTAAAGAGAACATCTAGGGATTTTCTTGGGAATAATTGTGAGATAAGTTGTGTCATATTTTTATGTTTTATAAACTTGTTTTTATATATGAAATCCGAGTTTTGTCGTATCCTTCTCATGAATTTTGGGTAGTATTCTTTATCCTTCTTTCTACTATGAGATATGGTTTTGTGAAGAATTGATTTTGTTTTATGTTGTTTTAAATGTCAAACATTTCTGATTATTTGAACTCTGATCTTCATTTACTTTTTGATCTGTCCATTTGAAATGCTAAAATGTGTTGAGAAATGCATGATCCAAAAGGGTTATGATTTCTACAACATGCTAAGAGTCACATTTAATTTCATGGGTGAGGATGTTATCAATGGGGTTGAGTGCAAACAAATAGGGAAATATACTTTGTTTATGCAAAAATGGAGATTTTTAGGTGACAGATTAAAATCCCCAATTTGGTCTAGTTGATTGGAAACTAACGAAAATAAATGGGAGATTGTTAGCCCACAGGTAAGAGAGAAGTGAGAGCTCTCGAGTGAGAGCTGGTATCCTCCCAACCTAACCATGGAGTTAGGGACCAAACTTTAGATTTTTCAATATTCTTCATACACTTGAAAGAGGGTAAAGAATAGGAACAATTCTATTTGGCACAATACAATTATATATATATTTTTTAAAATGATTACCACCCACCCGAGAGGAAGCAAGAAAGTTGGAGGTGGCGGGGTACATTCATGAAGTACCATACCCCACCTGGGTCTCCAACACGGTGATTGTTCAGAAGGCCAAGGAAAAATGGAGGATGTGGGTTGACTTCACCAACTAGAACTCTACTTGTCCAAAGGAAACTTATCCTCTATTAAGGATCAATGTGTTGGTGGATTCATTGGCCACTCAGTTTTGAGTTTTCTTGACACATTCTCTGGGTACCATTATATCAAGATGCAAGACATGCCTATAAATTACCTAATTTTTCATATATATTTTATATTCAATTCTAATGTTTTTTAATGATATTACACTTTAAAGGAAGATATTTTGCATATTATTGGTTTTAGGTCCAAGAAATGGACTTTTGGAGAAAAAGAAGCAAAAATGGTGCAATTTGGAGTAAAAACAAGCAAGAAAGAAAATTCTAAATTGGCACATTTCGATATGTTTTTCTATGCTTAATCTACTTTACATTTCTCACATATTTTTTAATAAAATTACACTTTAAAGAAAGATTTTTTTCATGCTTATTTTGTAGGTATATCTGTTAGGAGCGACACACAACAAAAATGAGGTGAAATAGAGCCAAATAGCCAAAACTGGCGTCTGAAGTGTGAGAGATAATATAAGGCAAATTAAGGTTGTTTGGGGTGAATTTTGAGCAAATTTTGAAGGCTCCAAATGATTGAAATGCCTCATGGAGTGATTCAATGCATCTAGACACTTTGGAGGGCTCTTTAATGAAGGGATATGTCTCTTGAATGAATTGACATGTCTTTTGGGATTCAAAAGGTGTGACTTTTGGAGATAAATTGCGAGGGAATTTTGAATTCTTTGTTAAAGGAGACAGTCCCTAAATAAAAAGCAGAGCAATCTAAGGCATGAGTGTAGTGTGAGAGTGAGAGGAAGGCTTTGGAGAATAGAAGATTTTCTTCTAGGTTCGTAAGAGGAGAGGGAAGGTGAGAGATTTCTTCATTACATTTCTAGGAGATAATTGAGTGTGATTGTAAAGAGAGAAAGTAATTAAAGAGAACATCTAGGGATTTTCTTGGGAATAATTGTGATAAACTTATTTTTATATATGAAATCCGAGTTTTGTCGTATCCTTCTCATGAATTGTATCATTCTCATGAATTCTGATTAGCCTTATTTATCCTTCTTTCTAATCTGAGATATGGTTTTGTGAAGAATTGATTTTGTTTTATGTTGTTTTAAATGTCAAACATTTATGATTATTTGAACTATGATCTTCATTTAATTTTCGATCTATCCATTTGAAATGCTAAAATATGTTGAGAAATGTATGATCCAAAAGGGCTATGATTTCTAAAACATGCTAAGAGTCACATTTAATATCATGGGTGAGGATGTTATCAGTGGGGTTGAGTGCAAATAAATAGGGAAATATATCTTATTGGATGCAGAATTGGAGATTTTAAGGTAACAGATTAAAATCCCCAATTTGGTTCAATTGATTGAAAATAAATGGGAGATTGTAAGCCCACAGGAAAGAGAGAAGTGGGAGCTCTGGAGTGAGAGCTGGTATCCTCCCAACATAACCATGGAGTTAGGGACCAAACTTTAGATTTTTCAGTGTTCTTCATACACTTGAAAGAGGGTAAAGAATAAGAACAATCCTATTTGGCACAGTACAATTATATATATATATTTTTTAAATGATTTTAATTTCTTCACAATCCATATACTCATTGTAAAGGAGAATGATGCTTTCTTAAATTTGAACTATTCGTCACAATACTTTATTTAGTCTTAGTAAACTTAACTTTGAAGTTTAGAAATTAGTTTAGTAAACTTACTTCTCTTAGCTACATTTCTATTAGCTTAACTACATTTCTATTAGCATTCATTAAACTCATTTTAACTTGTCTTTATTACTTTATTTTTTTATAGTTTGAATATTGTGATTTATGTTATTATCAAACTAACACTTAATAGTAGTAACTAGAATTAGCCTAAGGGATTTCTTACTTATCATTGGGATTGATATTGGGGTTTTTAAAGAAAGCCCTATATTACTTGAAGTGATACGTGCACTTGCGCAGAACCCCTAGCATATGAACTATTTTATATATTTTATATAACATTTCGATTTTGCACATTAAATACTTAATATAAATTGGGTCAAGATTTAGGCCATATTTTTTAAAGCTAAATTACTGCATAAGTTTGGGACGGGTCAAGTTTTTGGCATTGTTACTGGGGATTTAATTGACATAAAACATGCAAAAAAATAGCACACACCAGGGGCGCATCAAGTTTTTGGTGTTGTTGCCGGGGAAGCTATGGTAAAAATCCGGGGAAGCTACGGTAAAAAACTTTAGAAGAATTTTAGTTAAAACTGTAATACTTAGATTTGGAATTTATAGTATTATTATACAGTGTGTTTAATTATTATGTGTTTTTTTTAAGGAAAATCCAAGATACCAAAATTTTTTTTAATATTTTTCCTATTAGTTAAGTCTTTAGATTTATATGCGTAGTTCAGGAGCTGTAGACCTTTAATTTTATAAGTCATATTTGGAGAGAATATTTTGAGAGAACTTTTGGGAGAGATTTGAAAAGACTCCATGAATTTAATGTAGAAATGAGGAATTTAATGTAGAAATGACAGATTAATGATATACTGAATATTCATATTTGAATTACAATACTAGTAGCTTTGAAAGACTAAACCACAAGAGAGTGGCAAATTTTCAAGAAGATATGCTTACAATTCTAATTTCTCAGGTTGTAGATATTGAGAGGAAGTTGAACAATACATAGAAAAATATCCTCAAGAAACCACAACTATTGAGGAAAATTCATTTGGACAATATATTGAAACTGGCCATGAGATACATAATTCTTATTCTGATTATTAAAATCGATGTTGGGAAAACCATTTGAATTTTAACAGAAATAAAAATTTTGGAGGAGAAGACCAATTTTGGGAAGATAATCAATTCAATCAAACATGTAGTTGGAATAATCATGACTATTATAATAATGAACTTTCTTTTCTTCATGGATTTAACTCCAACCCACATAATGAGGAGAAGGAGTCACTATAAGAAGAGGATGTGATTCAATTGGTGGGTCAGTTGGAAAGTCAAAAGAGTGAGCTGAAAAATCAAGGGGCGCAATATGTAACATTGAAAACCAACTAGGGCAGATTATTAATGCAATTAATAGTTACCCCCCTCAGAGATTTTACCTAGTGACCTTGAGATAAACCCTAAGGAGATGAATGATGAGCAATTTAAAATTATCAAACTAATATTTAGAAGAGAGTTCAAGGATATATTTCAAAAGAACTTTGAGTTGAAAGATGAGGATAAGAAGATTGAAAGACCAACGAAAAAAATTCCTAAGGAATTAGAAAAACCAATTTCCTCAACCAAGATAAATATAGAAAGACTACCTCTACCATTTACTCAGTACCAAGGGGAAGAATTGAAAGACTGAACAAAAGAGTAACCTAGAAGAATTTGATCCAAATTTGAATTATCTAGAGGGAATTCGATCCAAAATTTGGGAAATCTTGAAGTATCTTATAAAGATCCATTTCTTATAAAATTTAAGGATGATATTAATATGAAAATTGAAAAAATCATTAGAAGAATATTGGATCTAGAAAGAAATATAAGGAATAAGAATATGAATCAATCTTAAAAGGAAGAGCTTAAAGAAAAATTTTAATTTGAGGACTTTATAGGAATCCCTAGATCTGGAAAAGATTGGCGGGCTGACGATGTTACACAAAGCAAGTTATGGGAGGTAACCAATAGTTATGAGTGTGGTTTTATTTACTGTGCTCGAGAATTATGATTGTTAGTGTTGTACTATATTTCCTTTAGTGTGGATTGATTAATTTGATTGATGATTGGTGGATTTTTGGATTGTTAGTGTTTTGATTTGATTTTTTGTGTGTCATGAGGGAGGTGATTCCTTAACTTCTTATTATGGCTAGACTTATATATTCTCTTGTAGTAGTTTGAATAACAAGTCCACTACGATTTGGGTCTCACCCGTACTTAAGTTTTACAAGAGACATCATTAATTTTAGCAACAAAAATTCCATCTCAATTTTATTACTTCTTTTCTCTAACTTTTTTTTTAATTTGATAGGAGTAGCTAACCTAATTGATGAGTAACAATTTGATAGGAGTAGTTAACCTAATTGATGAGTAACATGTGGATGAATTTACACTATCCTTATAACTGCTAGAGGTGCTTAAGTATGTATTTGGATAAGGTGATGCCTGAGGTTGGTGCACGTGAACCAATATATCAAGGATAATCTTATCCTTGCGATTAAAATCTATAAAATCATTTTAAGTACCCAATATATTTGTGTAGTGATTCAGTTAGAAATTGGAAGTAAGTTAATGAGATGCAATGAGTTAAATAAAGAATTGACCTCATTTATCATGTGTGTTTGTGTTTGTGTTACAATAATATAATAATTTTTAGAACACATAAATATATATACTCCTATGTTGATACATGTTCTGCTTGTTAGACCTTTCTTCCATTTTATCGAGCATGTTTTAGTTTAGACTTGCTTTATATTACATTTTGTTCTGTTCTGATGAATACTTGTAGATGTTTGTGATAAATATAATTTATGAATTGTTTTTCTAACTATTTTTCTTCCTGCTTATATTTTTTGTATTAAATGTTTTTAAAGCTAAGTATACTTCCTTTTAGTTTAGTATTATTGCATGTATGTTTTAGGCTAGATTTACTTTCTCCTATAGACATATTATCCTGGTTATGCATGTATATGAATTTGATAGGATGTTGTACATCTTATCCTGGTTATGCATGTATATGAATTTAATAGAATGTTGTAGTAGTTAGTAGATTCAAATTTTATTATTTCTTCCTACTACATTTTATGGAATTAAGTGTAAAATATTTAAAAAATTCAAGTTTTGGGGAAAGAAAATTTTTTTAAAAAAAAGAAGTAAACTAAATTTTATTTGTCCTCAATTAACTATATTTTTAATATTAATTTAACATGACCTTGAATATTAGAGTTTATCTTTAAATGACTATATTTATGTTTGTAAATATTATGGTAAATTTAGGTAAAGTTTTTAATAACAAAGGTCAATTCTAAAGTTAAGGATATTTGGTATGAAAGGATAAGACTATGTTTTTCTATTTAAAATAAATAAAATTGTATTTTTGAAGTATTAAGAGTCTTAGAGTTTAATGTAAGAAGAAAAGAATGAGACTTTATGAAAAATCATCAAAACTAATATGAATTTATAAAGTGAAGAAAGGTAAAAAGTAATAACTTTAAGAAGAGGATAGTGAAGTTCAAAATTATTAAATGCTATCCAAATATAGTAATACTCACTTGAAAAAGAAAAAAAAAAGAATTGAAAAGATCCTTAATAAGAAAATAAAAAAAGGAAAAGAAAAAGAAAAGAAAAAAAAGGAATGTTAAAGAAAGGAAAAGAAAAAGAAAAGAAAAAAAAGGAATGGAAGCTTGAGGAGATGCCTAATTAAAAATTGGTTTCACTTGAATCATTGGTTTCACTTGAATCAACTTGAGGAAAAGGCTTGATTACATTTTTTAAACTTGTATTTGAGTATTAGCACCCTTAATAGTAAATTTTTCATGAAATTCTTTTTCATATGCATATTCTAATCTTTGATATAACAAATTACATTTCTTGTTGGAATGAATGGAGATTCAGAAATCTTAGATTTGATAACTAAGTATTCTTAAACTTATAGTTTTAATCTAAGTTATTAAAATTTTTTCTTAAATTATATTATTTTATTTTTTAAACTAAAGTATAGAAGTTTATAAGTTAATCTCCACATCCTAAGTCATATTTTCATGTAGTAAAATAGTCACTTGAGGACAAGTAACGTTTAAGTTCGGGGGATTTTGACACGCTTAAAAATTACCAACTTTTTTATACATATTTTATGCTCAATTTTAATGAACTAACTTTTTTATACATATTTTATGCTCAATTTTAATGATTTTTAATGATATTAAAATTTAAAAGAATTTATTTTGATTTAAAGGAATTTATTTTGTATATTTTTATTTCAAGTATAAGAAATAGATTTTTGGAGAAAATGAAGCAAAAATGGAGCCATTTGGAGAAAAAACGAGCACGACGAAAGAAAATTCTGACTTGACACATTTCAATATGTCTTTCTATACTTAATCTACTTTACATTTCTCACATATTTTTGAATGAAATTACACTTTAAATAAAGGTTATTTTCATGCTTGTTTTGTAGTTATATTTGTTAGGAGCGAAATGCAACTGAAATGGGGTGAAACGGAGCTGAAACGGAGCTAAATGAAGATAAATGGTGGAGTTGTTGTAGGGTGGTGCCTGAGGTGCCAAAATGGCACCTGAGGCGCCAAAATCCTAAGAATTGGAGACGCGCTTGAGGTGCTAGAGATGATATAATATGAATTAAGGTGGTTTGGGATGAATTTTGAGAGGATTTTTAAGGCTCCAAATGATTCAAACGCCTTATGGAGTGATTCAATGCATCTAGACACTTTTGAAGGCTCTTTAATGAAGGGATAAGCCTCTTGAATGAATGGAAATGTCTTTTGGGATTCAAAAGGTGTGACTTTTTTAGAGATTTTGGGAGGGAATTTTGAATTCTTTTTGAAAGGAGGCAGCCCCTAATTAAAAAAGGAGAGGAGTTTAGGGTATAAGTGTGATGTGGGAGTGAGAGGAAGGCTTTGCAGAAGAGAGGATTTTCTTCTAGGGTTGTAAGAGGAGAGGGAAGGTTAAAGATTTCTTATTCATTACATTTCTAAGAGAGAATTCAGTGTAATTGTAAAGAGAGAAAATGCTTAAAGAGAACTTCTAGGGATTTGTTTAAGAAGTGTGAGATAAGTTGTGTTATTTCTTTTCTTTGTTTTGTAAACTTATTTTTATATATAAAATCTATGTCTTTGCGTATCATTCTTATTAATTCTGAGTAGTCTTTTTCCTACTCTATAAAATGGTTTTGTGAAGAATTGATTTTGTTTTATATCGTTTTAAATGTCAAACATTTGTGATGATTTGAACTCTGGTCTTCATTTACTTTTCCATCTTGCCAATTGAAATGTTAAAATGTTTTACTATGATTTCTTCAACATGGTGAGAGTCACATTCAATTTCATGGGTGAGGTTGTTATCCATGGGGTGAATGCAACTAAATAGGGAAATATACTTTATTGGATGCAGAATTGGAGATTTTAAGGTGACAGATTAAAATCCCCAATTTGGTCTGGTTGATTGGAAACTAATGCAAAATTATTAGCCCTCAGGCGAGGGAGAAGCGGGAGCTCTGGAGTGAGAGCCAGTATCCTACCAACCTAACCACGAAATTAAGGACCAAACTCTGGATTAGTCAATGTTATTTATACACTTGAAAGAGGGTAAAGAATAAGATTGCTCCTATTTAGCACAATACAATTTCATATTTATTTTTTTAAATGATTTTAATTTCTTCACAATCCACATACTTATTGTAAAGGGGAAGGATGATTTCTTAAATTTGAACTCTTTGTCACAAAAATTTTTTTAGTCTTAGTAAATTTAACTTTGAAGTTCAGAAATTAGTTTAGTAAACTTAGTTCTTTTAGTTACATTTGTGTTAGCATTCATTAAACTCATTTTAACTTGTCCTTCTTACTTTAATTTTTTATAATTTGAATATTGTGATTTATGTTATTATCATAATAATTTTCATATTCACAACTAAGACTTGATAGTAGTATACTAGAATTAGCTTAAGGGATTTCTTACTGCGCTTCTCTATGGGATCGATACTGGGGTTTTTAAAGAAAGTCCTATATTAATTGAAGCAATACGTACACTTGCGTAGAACCTCTAATGTGTGAAATATTTTATATATTTTATATAACATTTCAATTTTGCACATTAAATACTTAATATAAATTGGGCCAAGATTTTGGCCATATTTTTTAAAGCTAAATTACTGCATAAGTTTGAAACGGGTCAAGTTTTTTGCACTGTTACCGGGGATTTATTTTGACATTAAACACGTAGAGAAATAGCACACACCAGGTGCTCATCAATGCACCCAACTAAAGCAGAAAAAACAACTTTTGACTACTTGTGAGAGAGATGTTTTTATATATTGTAATACCATTTGGCCTTAAAAATGTCGAGGTGACTTACTAACGCCTCATGGATGTAATCTTTGCTAATAAAAAAGGAATGAACATTGAGGTTTACATCAATGATGTACTGGTTAAGATTTAGCTTGTTGAAGAACACATTGTGGATTCAAACGAAACCTTTCTAACACTTATAAAGTTTAACATGAGACTAAACTGTTTGAAGTACACCTTTGGGGTCACAATAGGTGAATACTTGGAGTATTTGCTAACCTCTGAAAACATAAAGGCCAACATGAAAAAGATCCTAGCACTCCTCGATATGCCCTCCCATAAAAGTACTAAGGAAATTTAGAAGCCAACCGATCAAATCTCTAGTTAAAGCATGTTCATCTCCAAGTCAGATGATAAGTGCGCCCCATTCTTTAGAGTACTTAGGAGAGCCAATTGCTTTGAATTGACACCTAAATCCAAAAAGTCCTTTAGGAACCTCAAGCAGTTCCCCGCCTATCCTCCCCTCCTTCAGAGTCTGAAATAGAAGGAAAAGCTTTATCTTTACCTCGGGTCAGCCCCGAAGCCGTCATTTCAATCTTGGTCAGAGAAGAATTTGGAAAGTAACTCCCAGTGTACTAGATCAACTGGGTTCTCAAAGGTGTTGAACTCCGATACCTAATAATGGAGAAACTGACCTTCACCTTGGTCATTTCAACATGGATGCTCTGACCGTATTTTCAGGTGCACCCAATATAAGTTATTACAAATCACCAATTAAAATCTATTCTTATTAGGGTAGAGTATTCTGGTCAACTACTCAAGTGGGCTATGGAACTTAGTGAATTTAATATCTCCGATATCCCCCGAATAGGAATAAAAGCACAAGTTGTTGTAGATTTCCTTGTAGATTTCTTTAAAGCAAGTGGGGCAAACGATCCAGTTATCGATAGGTTGACTTAGACCTTGTTTACCGATGGGGTATTCATCCAATCAAGTGATGGACTTGGAGTTTTTCTCGTGCAATCTTGTA
>NW_018223535.1:17243-22483 GCF_001263595.1 Phalaenopsis equestris
AATATCTATCACTCAATTAAGGTAAGTTTTAGATTAACTACTAATAAAGCAGAATTTGAAGCTTTGACTGCAGGACTTCACCTCGCCTTTGGCGATGGAGTTCTCCACATAATGATAATGGTCGTTTCACAACTCATAATGAACCAGATCAAAGGAGAATTTGAAACCAGTGATGTGAAAATGACTAATTATGTAGGGAATGTGGAGAAGGAGATCGGTTGCTTTACCAGCATCAAAATCCAACATGGTCAAAAGGTGGAAAATCAGGTCGTCGACCTTCTATCCACGAAGCCTTCATCTAGGAGAGGGGCTACCTAAGAGACTCAGTTGACCCTATATAAAAGAACCACTAGCAATGAAGATGCATCAGGATGAAGAAAAGCTGGATGAGCTCAAACATCTGCTACTTGAACACGGGGGAGATAGGCAAAGAAGTCACTGATTGCATGATATTCAAATATAAAGCAGCCCAATACTTACTAATCAAACAAAAAATCTTCAAGAATTTGACCATGTCTTTATACCTAAAGTACATTAGGGAAGATGAGGTTAAAAATATACTCCAAGAAGTTCATGAGGGGAGTATAGGAGCAATTTCATGAGAAAGATGTTAGCTCATCAAATTCAAAGGCAATTTTACTTCTGATCGAGCTTGCTTAAAGATGCTGAAATATTTCTGAAGGTACACTGATACACCTAAATTATATAGTATTTTTAGACACATTTTCATATCTATTTTTGAGATATTGTGCTTTATTAGAAGGTATTTGTGTTTTTTTCTTTCAGGTACAAGTAAAAAAGTGAAAAATGCTAAAAAGAGTGAAAAAGGATCAAATTTGGAGCAAAAATGTAAAAATGATGCAAAAGAGTTTTGGCGCCTAAGCTCAAGTTCCGACGCTTAAACGCCGATGAAACAGAGAAGGCCATGCCTAAGCACCAAAGGCCCCGCACTTAAGCGCTAGAGGCCATTATTTGAAGGTTTAGTTCATTTTTTCAAATTTTGAAGGGACAATTGAGGAACCTAATCGCTAAAAAGGGTGGTTATGACCACTAGAAATGAAAATATGGCCAAAAGACTTGTGAAAGGAGGCATCCCTTGGATAATACATCGAATTTGGACACATTTTGAAGAGTTACCAAGGCGCCTCTTGGAGATTTATAAAAGAAGGAAGTTGAGAATTTTTGAAGTGTGATTGAAGTCCTGATATGTGTTTAACTTGAGATAATTTGTGGAGAAACTTTTGGAGAGATTTTCTGGCACCACAAGTTTACTTTATTCTTTTTGTTTTTTAGTTTTATTGTGAGAGTTAAGAGTGTTGTAAGAGAGAAGAGATTCAAAGGAACTTCAAGAGTTTGGTGGAGGATTTGAGATAAGTTTTTTTTACCATTGTTTTTAAATTACTTTTGGTTTTAATCGAGACTTCTTGTTGGTTTGACAATGAGTTCTACTTTTAAACTAAAGTGTGGTTTTGTTTTCTCCATGGATTCTGAGTAGTTTTCCTTATCTTCTCTTTAAAATGATAAGTAATTAAAGTGTTGGATGGAAGTTACGGAAAGTATTATTCTGGCCCATTTAGATGTTAAAATTTGTTGTGAGAACATGTAAGAATCAGGATGGTATTGTCTCAGTCAACAATTGGAAAGAATCACATGAGGTTGTATGATTGAGAATGTAATTCATATGATTTAATGCAAATAAATAGGGAAATAAACTTTGAAGGGTGTAGAGTTAGAAGACTTTAGAGTGACATGTAATCTTGATATTTTTTTTATATGCAAAGATTTATGAAGTTGACACCACTACTTAAATATTTTAATCCCCAGAAATGGCACCAAAAACTTGATCCCAAACCAGATCCCAAGCAAAGTAAGTTTTTAACTATATCTTTAAGTATTAGGGATTCTACGCAAGTATACGTATCGTTACCATATAATGTATGGATTTTTTATTAAGCCTCGAATATCGATCCCACGGAGATCGAGGTTAATCACAACGGCTTTCAAGAGAAGTTGCAGTATATAATAACATGCCCTAGCTTAGAAGGTCGATAAATTTTTGGTTTTGGTTATATCCTACAATTATAACTACAATTCTACTTCTACTCCTAAACTAAAATACTTAGTGAAAATCATAAAGTAGGGCTTAAATATATTAAAAGTACCATTCCTCATGCAATGAAATTAGTGACATTTGTAAAAGTAAAACAAGTAGTGAGAGAGATTATGACAAATAGGAGAAATTATATTTTTTTACCTTTACTAGAGATGCTATAAAGAATATTGGTTAATCTAAAGTTTGAATAGTTCTAAAGACGGGCTAGGCAGGGAAGATACTAGCTCTCACTCTAGAGTTCCCTCTAATCCCTCCACCTGGAGGCTAACATCTCGCATCAAAACCTAAAATAATAGATCAAATTAAGGGGCTTTAGTATGTCACTCTAAAGACTTCTAATTCTACACCCATTAAAGATTATTTTCCTATTTTTTTGAACTCAACTATATGGACTACATTTTCATCCATACAATCTCATGTAATTCTACCATAGTTGATTGAGACAACACCATCCTAAATCTTAGATATTCTCACAACAAATTTTAGCATGCAAGCTGATCAAGTTTACATGTAAATGAAGAATAAAATAAAATCATCACAATATATTCTCACTCTACACAATTCTATATCCTACACATGCATACTAATTTATTACAAGAGGGAAGAGTAAAGAAAACTACTCACCACACATAGAGAAACAAGAAGAACTTTTCATTAAACAATATTTTAAAACCATACAAATAAAGTACTAAATTCAAATAAATGTACAATGAAGATACTTATCTCTTATGTAAATCAAACTCTCCTTGTATAGCAAAAGAAATCTCCTTACAATTCTCTCCAAGGACAAAGTGAAAAGAAAATAAGAAATTCTCTCACTCTCTCTCTCTTTATCTCTCAACTTGCCACCCCACTTGAGGCTCACGCCCAAGCCTTCTTCTTCTTCTCCAAGACTTCTTCTGCTCTTTCTATTGATTCAAGAGTCTAAGAGTTTTTAAGAGAGTCTTTAAGAACATTTCCAAGCCTTATTTTTAATTTCCCAAGAGTTTCTTAATTGTCTTAAAAAATTTCCATATTCAATGAATCTTCCAAAAGGCGCCTCAAGTGCCTCTTTAAAACTCCTTATAACCACCCCAAATCCTTCTAGAGAGTCCATTTTTTTATTTCCAATGAATTCCCCAAGAGACACACGAAGCACCGCTTCAAAAATAGTCCAAATCTGATGTATATTCTAGAAGATATGTTGAACGTCATCTTTGGTGCCTAAGCACCATTTTTGGGTGCTTAAGTGCCCCCCTTTCTGTCTAATGGTGCTTAAGCACTGGGCACAGGCACTTAAGTGCCCGATTTCGGTCCTCATGGCTTTGGTGTGCCTCAATTCGACCTGATTTGCTCCAGTTTGCTCCGTTTTGGTCCATTTTTGTTCCTTTTTCTCCAATCACTACAAAATCTTCAATTTGATGTACCTGCAACCAAAAACACAAGAAAAAATTCCTTTAAAGTGCAATATCATTATAAAATAAAGCATGAAAAAAGTACATTTTTAGGTGTATCAACAGGCTAAAGCCCCCAAGTTGGTTTATTATTTTAGGTTCTGATACGAGATGTTGGCCCCCAGGTGGAGGGAGGGAACTCTAAAGTGAGAGCTGGTATCTTCCCTGCCTAGCCGGTCTTCAGAACTATTCAAACTTTGAATTAGTCAATATTCCTTATAACATCTTTATTAAGGGTAAAGAATAATATTGCTCTTATTTGTCAGAACAGAAATCATATACTTATTACTGATTCATGATAAGGAGAAAGATATTTTCATATTAAGTGCTTTTCTTTTACATAAACTCAAGTTATATTTAGAAGTTGTTACTGTTTTTTTCAAAATATCAAAAATACCAAAAAGATTTAAATTTTAATTACTGTAAAAATATCTATAGTTTTGGTAATTGTCTTTTTGAAATAGAAGTTTGTTGTTCAATAGTGCATATTGTGAAATTTCTGTGGGTTTGATATTCGAGGCTAAATAAAAAATTCCTAAATTACTTGATAACGATACGTATACTTGCTTTGTATCCCAATATATATAAATTGAAAAGTAAAATTCTTATTTTCTTCAGGATCAAGTTTTTTGTGCTGTTGCAAATTAAGGATATATAAGTGAAAAATATAATTAAAGATATTGTTATATTGTTGCATATAAAAAGTCAGGATCATGCACCCAATGTCAAAACTGCGAACCATTGCAGCATCAATTGTCTTAAAAACTTTACCCAATTTTCAGGCCTTAGCCGTTCATCATGTAGGGCCTCAAAATTTTGGGACATTTTCTCCCTTTAAAAGGTCAGTGGATGTTTCTACTGGAGGTCGCTTACTATTTCTCCAAGTGGGTAGAAGTAAAGCCTTTGACACACATAATGATGGAAGTAATCAATAACTTCATTTAGACTAACTTGATTTGTCAATACGGTTTACCTCTTGTTATAGTTACAGATAATAGAATCCAATTCGTTGCTAAAAGGGTTCAAGACTTCTGTAAGAGTCAAGGAAACAACTTCAACATTGCTTCCGTACATCACCCTTGAACTATCGCATAGGTGGAGTTTACGAACAAAATCATCCTAAATTTGGTATGAAAAAAGGTAGAAGGAGCAAAAGGGAAACTGGGTAGACCTGATCCATTTGATACTATGGGGGATTCAAATAACACTGTCAACGACCACTAGAAAAACCACCTTTATGTTGTTCTACAAAATGGAAGTCATGTTACCGGTTGAATACAACAATCACAACTAGATAGTACTCTCTACCTTAGCTTTTAAGGAGGAAATTCTAAGAGAGTGGCCTGAGGCAAATGACAATGGTGTTAGACTCAAGCCAATGAAACCCTTTAGCAAGAAGAGGTTAAGTGGAGGCAGCCAAGTTTTTTAACAAACACATACCTAAAGAGAAGTTT
Organism: Phalaenopsis equestris; assembly: GCF_001263595.1. NCBI lineage: Eukaryota > Viridiplantae > Streptophyta > Magnoliopsida > Asparagales > Orchidaceae > Phalaenopsis > Phalaenopsis equestris. The sequence continues at coordinate 22,244 of NW_018223535.1, forward strand.
TTCTTAGGGGATGTGGTGTCGAAGAAGGATGACCTTGCCACTATAGAGAAAGCTATCAGGAAGCTAAGTCAAACCTGGAATGGCCCCTACATCATCCACCAGAGAGATAGACATAGAGCATACAAACTGAAAATATTAGTATGGATTGATGTCCCTTGAATTTAAAGTGATGACAATCTAAGAAATTTCTTCCCTTAAAGATACCTAACTAGTAGAAGGAACACTATCATAATTTTTTTG
>NW_018223536.1:0-866 GCF_001263595.1 Phalaenopsis equestris
CCTAATTGGCCATGACAACCACCATAACCCCATTCTTTATAGAAGGCCACCTCTACGACCATTAAACAAAGTGTTGAAAATCTCTTGGAGAGAGTCCCTGAAATCACACACAGAGCCTCTTTGAGACCTCCTCAGTGCAACCCAACCACCACATTGCCCTGAATCCGCTTGCCCGAGTTCAATTTTGAGCTCGAAACCTTGCCGGAAACCAGGACAGAGCCCAATATATCTCCACAATCCACCAAACCTAAATTAACTTCACCCACACCTTCACAATAGTGAAAGAGGAAGAAGCCCCATCAATTTCCCCTTCCATAGAGCCCCTAGTATAGAGTTCAATCAACACCCAAAATTGGTCTTGATCAAAATCACACCTAGGCCTTACACCACAACAAGAGGCTTAATCCCTAGCCTTTTTAAGCCCCAACGAACGTGTCGAGCACCTCTGATTGAAGCTTCCCTTCTCAAAGCAAAGGTATAAAAATTCTCTCCCTCCCGAGCCTATTTTGATTCTACATTTAATTAGGCTTAATTTAATTACAAGATTACTGTATGGATGTGTTCGTCTCACTTAGACGAGTCCATAGGATCAAACCCGAGGTGATTTGGTTGAGTCTAGGCTGAGATCTTAGGGTTTTAGTGTGGACGGTCACGGGATCATTCTGTCGGGGACGATGACGGGGAGCCGTTTGATCAAGAGTGTATCGAATGGACGGAGGAGATCAAGCCGGACAGCGCTTCGAAACATAAACCGTGGGCCGAGTCAGCAGTTACGTGGACGACGACTTCCAACCAGAGCGGGCCACACGTGCCTTCGGAGCTGCCTAGGAACTAGTAAGCACGCGCTGTTTAAATAGATAAATAGG
>NW_018223537.1:0-1076 GCF_001263595.1 Phalaenopsis equestris
CAGGGGCAATCACAAGCACCAAGATTGGCTTCTCTCTGGAAATTAACCCGCCAAAAATCATACACATCGCAGATGAAAGAAGGGAGGATACTTCGACAGACAAAGAAGAACAATCGAAGAAGGATTCTCCATCATGTTCCATGCCAGAAAAAGAGTTCAAGCAAATGGTTGAACAAGTACGGGATGCCTTAGCACAGTCTAAGGGCGGTGCATCAATTTTAAGGGACCTTATCCGAAGGAATTTGATGCCGTGCCTTTCCCCAAGGGATTTGTAACCCATAACTTTAAAATATTCGATGGAACTGGAAATCCCAGACAACACATAGCACATTTTTGAGCAAATTGTGCAAACACAAGGAATAACGAAGCTCTACTCTGCCAACAGTTTGTTAGTAGCTTGTCAGGGATCGCTTTCAACTGGTACGCTGACCTGCCCAACGGGTCAGTTAAAACATTTTCTAAGTTGGAACAGTTATTTGTGAAAAGATTTGCTGGAGCGCAGCATCATGTGTCTATTGGAGAACTCATGATGGAGAAGCAGAAGCCTAGTGAAACCTTGACAGACTATATTTTGAGGTGGAGAAACGTTAACATGAAATGTGAACCTCAGCTACAGGAACACCAAGCAATTGAGATTCTACTCAAAAGCATTCATGGGCCACAAATCCTTCGAGAAGCTACTCAGTAAGGCCAGCAGTCTGCAGGAAGAAATGAAACCAATGGAACCACATGAAAAGACTAAGGTGACCAGAGTGTTCGAAAAGAAATCAGGGATAGTCGCAACTGTCAACAAAGGAAAGCATCCAATAAAGATATATGCAGAAGATCATCGTCATTCTCCTTCGCAGTACCCTCAGAAACAAAGCAGTCAATCCAGCCACGGACCGTCTCAGGAGGGATCACCCCGGACAGCAGGTAAAATAATATATCTGTTGAAGCGACAGAAAGTTGTTTACTCCTTCAAAGATGAAGCTGTACCTAAGATATTCAAAAGTTTGATGAAGAAATCAGAATTCAAACTGCCTGATCCGAAGAAACCCAAAGAGGTGGATAAGAAGAATGAACCGAATTATTGC
>NW_018223537.1:1587-2030 GCF_001263595.1 Phalaenopsis equestris
TCCTCGAACCCTTGACTTTGTATGATTATCTTTTTGTCCCTCCGGGGTCTTATGAATATAATGGTTGTGATTCTGGCTACCTTTTGACTATTTCTGGTAATAACGTAACTGAGTATAACCAAGCTGGTTGCGATCTCGATCCTCAAAATGACCCTCAAATTGAACTTGAGTCCGATGAACTTGTTGTCAAGTCTAAAGAAGGCATCAACGATATTACTTACGACAACACTGACAACGAAGAGCCAACTCTCGAGCATCACGGTGCACCGCTCGCCATTGACTTAGATCCCACCGACGAAGGGGAAAAGATACCAGAAGATTCAACAATGATATTTCAAGAAGAAGAAGTCACTGAAATCAACTTAAGGAGCGGAAATGTATTACCACCAAGAACAGCTCCAGCTGACAAAGGAAAACAAATAATGACTCGAGAAGAGATACCC
>NW_018223537.1:2276-2876 GCF_001263595.1 Phalaenopsis equestris
GTTCAGGAACTCATCCCCGATAAGATGATGTTAAGAGGATTCACCAAAAGGGGAGAGAGGGCCCTTAGAACAATCTCATTACTTATGAAGGTTGGATAACTTGTAACAACCGTTAAATTTCATATCATCGACGCCGAGACCTCTTTTAACTCTCTGTTGGGTCGACCGTGGATTCATGAGCATAACATGGTACCGTCATCCCTACATCAGTGATGCGTTAAATACCGCAAAGATGATCAAGAAAATTGCATCAAGGGAGACCTACAACCGTTTTCAGTGCATGAAGTTGGTATCCAAGAAGATGCCACCTACTACGCGCCTCCAAATAAGACTGTCTTCTCGCGCGAGATTTTGACAAACAAAGACAAAGATTCAGAGGGATCACAAAAATAAGGCCATACAACTCCGCTTCAACAAACTTCTACCACTCCCTTACAACGAGTTGGTGGAGGTTCTTCTAGTCCACGCACTCGAGGTCGAGGCCGGGGACGTGGACGAGGAAAGATCAATTTAATTATTGAACGGACTAGGCCAACTATCAGCATTGGTGATGAAGACAGTTCTGAAGATGAAGTAATAATGACAAAATAGAAGAAACCT
>NW_018223537.1:6017-7595 GCF_001263595.1 Phalaenopsis equestris
AAATGGTCTTGCTGAAGCTTTCAACAAGACACTGATACAGATTTTGAAGAAAACATTGGACGAGAATAAAAGGGATTGACATAACAAACTGTTAGAAGCCCTGTGGGCCTACCGGACGACTTTCAGGACTCCCACTCAGTGTACACCTTATATGCTCATGTACGGGACCGAGGTTGTGCTACCGCTAAAGATCCAGACACCATCTCTCAGAGTCGCCATTGCCAACCAACTTACAACGGAAGAAAGCACAAAACTCAGACTTGAAGAACTAGAGAGTCTCGAGGGAAAACGATTGGAAGCACAGCAACATTTGGAGCTCTACCTAGCGAAGATGGTACAAGCCCATGACAAATTGGTCCGCCCAAGGACATTTAAAATTGTTGACCTCGTACTCGTGCTCAAAAGACCTATTCTTGCTCGCCGCAAAATAGGTGGAAAATTCGAGCCAACCTGGGAGGGACCATTTTTCGTTGAGAAGGTCTATACAAGAGGAGCCTACCAGTTAGTGGACTTCCGGGGTGAAAGAACCATGTTACCGATAAGTGGACGGTACTTGAAAACTTATTATGTGACCTGATGCTGCTTAATGCCGCTTACCTCTGCGTGCCTTTGCTTGCTTTGAAACTTTGAAACCTTGATTGTTCTAGGGTTATCTATATGGCCGTATTTCTATGACCGGGTCCAAATTTTGTAATTAATTCCATATATAATGAAAATTTTGAGAAAAATTTTTGAACTTTACACGTTCTCTTTTCTACTTTTAGATTTAAAATTCCATTAAATTAAAACAAAACTCACACGTAAAATGAGTAGTCCTTTTCACCAAAACAAACTGAAATTTACTTTAATAAATACTTTGTTTTGTTCTTGTTCATGCCAAACTTCGGCCCACTGACGTTCCTTTCTGTCATCTGCAGAAAAATGTCAGAACAGAGGCTGATCTTTGCCTTGTCGGACGGCTGGAACCTCGCACTAAATGAAGAGATGGCACCACAAGGAGGTGTCATAGATTTCGACATAGATTTCAACCAGATTGAAATGGATTACGACAGTCCTCTAATGGGCGTGGTCAGCAAGGAAGAAAAGAAAGGACTACCCTCACTGTTGAGGGTGACCACTCAGGACGACGCGTCACGTAAGGGTAAAAACGTGATGGTAGAACAAGATCCGATGGAGGGGCCCAGCCGACTGCCCTCCATGACGACTACTCCAGCAAAGGGCTTAATAGCTGCCCACAGCGAACAACTAACAAATACTCCACTCCGCAGAACACAACATAAAAATGTGAGCCGAAAGAAACAGAGAGCCTTCTTGCGACAAGAGCGCAAGCACCAAAGAAACGAAAACAGTTTTCTTACCCCCATTCTTGAGGGACATATCTACGATCCAGAGCTGAGAGAGACTTCGACCAGCCTGCCCACTACAGATGAAGAATCGGGATTTATGACAGGATCAGCTGTACCCCCAGTCTCAGATATCTTGTGCAGAGGTTGCCCAACATGCAACGTCGAGATACCGCTAGGACATCAGTCACGGGCACGTTTGTAGAATTCCCGGACTGCAACATTTTACATCTAC
>NW_018223538.1:0-228 GCF_001263595.1 Phalaenopsis equestris
GTAAGGCTTCCATGTCAATCTTAGATAGAACTTGTCTGCCATGTACTGTTATTTCTATGGAATCCTCTCGGGGACATGCCAATTCTTTAGCGAGTTTTGCTAGAGCTTCCGCATGCACATTATCTACCCGAGGAATCTGATAGAAAGTCACGTTAGGAATCTACTCCAGCAGTTTCATCGTATACTGGTAATGTTCTGACAGTCTAGGCTTCAAAATTTTGTATTGTC
>NW_018223539.1:0-10193 GCF_001263595.1 Phalaenopsis equestris
ACCTAGGCTACTAAAGAAATTTCTAGACCTCAGCCGAAAGTGATGTAAACAATGTTTTAATTGAAGAAATGACTACAAATGAATTTCAATGGTCCTCTACAAGGGTAAATCCTAAAAATATAGTAAGTGTTCATGATACAGATGCGATTGTAATTCTTGCATCTCAGGTTGTTGCAATATCAAGGAAGTTGGACCAATTCGAAATGAACCAGCCTCAATTTAACTCCAACCCACTGGATGAGGATAAAGAATTAATGTTAAAAGAGGTTGTGATTCAAATGACGAATAAGTTGGGAAATCAAAGGATCACAATAAAGAATATAGAAAACCAACTGGGACAAATTATTAACTTAATTAATAATCATCCTCAACTTAACTCCAATCCCCATGATGTGGAGAAGGAAGTAATGTTAGAAGAGGTTGTGATTCAAATGACGAGACAATTGGAAAATTAAGAAGTTGCAATAAGGGATATAGAAAACCAACTAGGGCATATTATTAATACAATTAACAGTTACCCCTCAGAGATTTTATCTAGTGACCCTAAGATAAACCCTAAGGAGATGAATGATGAGCAATTTAAATTTATTGAACAAATATTTAGAAGAGAATTCGAGCATATGTTTTAAAAGAACTTTGAGTTGAGAAGTGAGGATAAGGATATTGAAAGACCAATGGAAAAAATCCTTACGAACCTACTGAATTAGAAAAATCAATTTTCTCAACTAACATAAATATAGAAAGACCACCTCTACCTTAACTCAGTACCAAAGGGAAGAATTGAAAGACAAGAGTAACCTAGAAGAATTTGATCCATAATCTGAATTATCTAGAGGTAATCCGTTTGGGAGATCATGAAGTATTTTATAAAGATCCATTTCTTATAAAATTTTAGGATGATATTAATATGAAAATTGTGAAAAACCATTAGAAGAATATTGGATCTAGAAATAAATATGAGGATTAAGGATATGAATCAATCTAAAAAGGAAGAGCTGGAAGAAAAAAATTAAATTTGAGGACATTGTAGGAATCCTTCAATTTGGAAAAGATTGGGTGATTGATCAAGGATTATTTAAATGGAATTTAGATCTAGGTGGAATCATTTATCAGACTGACAACGTTAAACAACGTTTTATGGGAGGCAACCCATAGTTATTAGTGTGGTTTGATTTAGTGTGCTTGAGAGTTATGATTGTTAGCATTGTATTGTGTTTGCTTTAGTGTGCATTGATTAGTTTGATTGATGTTTGGTATATGTTTGGATTGTTAGTGGTTTAATTTACTTTTTGTGTGTTATGAGGGAAGTGATTTCTTAACTTCTTATTATAGTTAGACTTATATGTTCTCTTGTAGTAGCTGGATTGATGAGTCCATTTCAACTCGGGTCTCACCTGAACTTGAGTTTTCCAAGAGACATCATGAATTTTAACAGTGACAGTTCCATCTCAATTTTGCTACTTCTTTTCCTTGACCTTATTTTTATTTGATAGGAGTAGCTAAGCTATTTGATGAGTAACATGTGGATGATATTACACTATCCTTATAACTGCTAGAGGTGCTTAATTATGGGATATAATGATGCCTGGGGTTGGTGCTCAAGTTAAGGTTTGTGTTCACGACCCAATGTATCAGGGATAATCTTATCTTTGGGATTAAAATCTATAAAATCATTTATAAGTACCCAATATATCTGTGTAGTGATTCCGTTAGAAATTGGAAGTAAGTTAGTGAGATGCAATGAGTTAAAGAAAGAATTGACCTCATTTATCATGTGAGTTTGTGTTTGTGTTACAATAATATATAAGACTTGAAGAACATATTTGTATTCCAATGTTTTTACATGTTATGCTAGTTAGACTTTTGTTTAGTTAATTTCATTCTGGCATGTTTAGTTTAGATTTACTTTCTGCTAAATGTTTTATATCCTGATAAATAATTGTAGATATTTTTGATAGAGATTTGTGGTAGATAAAATTTCTAAACTGTTTTTCTTTCTACTTATATTTCTGCACTAAATGCTATATATGTTAAAAATCAAGTTTGGGTGTAGGAAGAAAAATTGATTTTAAAGATAAGTATACTTCATTTTAGTTTAGTATTATTGCATGCATGTTTTAGGCTAGATTTACTTTCTCCTGCAGTCATTCTATCTTGATTATGAATGTATATGAATTTGATAGGATGTTGTAGTAGTTAATTGATTCCACTTTTACTTTTTTCCTGCTACATTTTACAAAATTGATTGCAAAATATTTAAAAATTTATGTTTGGGGGGAAGAAATTTAAGTTTGGGGGGAAGAAAATTTCCTTAAAAGAATGAAACTAAATTTTATTTGTCCTCAATTAGCTCTATTTTAAAAATTTAATTGAACATGACCTTTAGTATTAGAGGCTAACTTTTGATAACTATATTTTTGTTTCTAAATATATAGTAAACTTAAGTAAAAGTTTTCAATAATGAAAGTTGATTCTAGAGTTAAGATATTTGGTACGAAAGAATAAAACTATGCTTTTTCTATTTAAAGTAAAGGAAATTGTATTTTTGAAGTATTAAGAATCTTAGAGTTTCATGTAAGAAGAAAATAATGAGGCTTTATGAAAAATCTTCAAAGCTAATATGAATTTATAAAGTGAAGGAATGTGAAAAGTTTTTAACTTTAAGAAGAGGATAATGAAGTTCAAAATTATTAAAGGCTATCCAGATATTAAATTCCTCACATGAAAAGGAAGAAAAAAAAGAAAGGATTAAAAAATGATCCTAAAAGAAAAGAAAAAGAAAAAGAAAAGTATGTGAGGAGAAGCTTGAGGAGTTTCCTAATAAAAAATTGGCTTCACTTGAATCAACTTGAGGAAGAAGGCTTTATTACATTTTTTAAACTTGTATTTGAGTATTAGTATCATTCTCAATAAAGTTCTCATGAAGTTCTTTTTCATATGGATATTCTAAGTGACTTTAATATGACAAATTACAATTCTTCTTTGAATGGATAGAGAATCAGAAATCTTAGACTTGACTACTGGATGTTCTTATACTTTTAGTTTTGAGTTAAGTTGTTAAAAACTTTTTTCTTAAGTTGTGTTATTATATTTAGTAGACCAAATTATTGATATTTAGAAGTTAAACTCTCTATCATTAGTCGTAACTTTTATGTAGTAAATGTGTTACTTAAGGACAAGTAACAGTTAAGTTTGGAGGATTTTAATACACCTAAAAAATGACAACTTTTCATACATATTTTATGTTTAATTTTATTGATTTTTAATGAAATTACACTTTAAAGGAAGGTATTTTGCATATTTTTGGTTTCAGGGATAATAAATAGAGTTTTGGAGAAAAAGAAGCAAAAACGATGAAATTTTGAGCAAAAACAAGCAAGAAAAAAAAATCTATCCTGGTACATTTTGATATGTCTTTCTATGCTTAATCTCTTTTACACTATGTACACATATTTGAATGAAATTAAACTATAAAAGAAGATTGTTATTATGCTTATTTTGTAGGTATATTTGTTAGGAAAGCAACGCAACTAAAATGGGGCAAAACAGAGCTAAAACAGAGCCAAACAAAGCAAAATGGTGGAGTTGCGCATGGGTGCAGTGTGGGCGCCAATGGTACCAGAATCGGTACCGACAGTGCCAGAGTGCAAAAACCAATTAGAAAATGGAGCCGACGACACCCAAAATGGCGCTGATAGTGCCCAAGACAGTTTGGATGTGATGCTGGGCAAATTTCTAAAAGATTTAATGTATTTAGATGCTTTTTGGAAGCTTGATTGAGGCATGTCTTGGAAAATTAGTCCCTACACTATAATAGAGTGCTTTTATGTAAGAAAAGGAGGTGTGTGTGAGTAGAAAAATGAGGAGAATGTTTAGAAATCTTAGAGTAGGAGTAGAAATGTAGATTTGTACCTTTTTGGAGATATTGGTGAGGGGATTTTGATAATCTGTAAGGGAATGTTCTAGCATTGCATGGATCAGCGGGAGACTTTGTCGGAGAGATTTTCATCTTTCCTTCAAGAAAAAAAAGCAAAGTATTATTTTCTTCATTATCTTATGATTTTGTAAACACTTATATAGTGGTTTTTCTTTGATTTTATGAAGTTTTTCTGTGTTTTCTCCGTGCATTGTGATGTGTTTCTCTTATTCTTTCTTCTCTTTTGGAAATAGTGACATGAGAAGATTATGTCATTATTTTCCTTTTACTTTTCTTTTGCAATGAGTAGGATTCATGTTTAGGATATTAGGATGCATGCTTGAAGAAGTTTTAATTATAAATGTGATGGTTTTTTCTTGCACTTCATTTACATTACAATAAGGGCCCGTTGTAGTGTTAAAATTTGTTGTAATTGCATTAAGACCCGAGAGGGTGGTGTAATTCTCAACAAAGTGGAGCCACATTCAAATTCCATGAATGGTGAAGTTCATGAGGGTTGAGTGCAAATAAATAGAGAAATATATTTATTACTGGGCAAACAATTGGAAATTCTAGGGTAATAGACTAAAATCCCCAATTTGGTCTTAGTGTTTAAGAACTAAAGCGAGAGTTAGCCTTCAGGGGAAGGGAAGTAGGAGCTCTGGATTGAGAGTCAGTATCCTCCCAGCCTAATCACGGATTTAAAGACTAAACCTAAGATTAGCCAATGATTCTCTATAACACTTGATTGATGGTAGAGAATTAAATTGCTCTTATTTGGCACATACAATATTTAATGTATCTCATTCCTTTACATCATCCAATTCACTACATAAGAATAGTAGTTTTTAACATCTCAAATTTCTCCAAACCAATTCATCCAAAAAGGGTTATCTTTAGAATTAATTTTTTCAGTTAGGAATAGTTATTAGTTGCTTTAAACTTAATACTTACATTTAGGAGTACTTGTTAGAAAAATCACTTAAATCGATCTTTCAAACTAAGGACTAATAGTAGTAGACTAGAATTTGACTAAGGACCTCTTACCTCGCTTCTTCGTAGGATTGATATTGGGGTTTTTAAGGAAAGCCTTATATTATCTGAAGAGATACATGCACTTGCGTAGAAACCATAGTGTGTGAACTATTTTCTATATTTTATAACATTTCAATTTTGCATATTAACTGCTAAATATAAATTGGGTCAAGTTTTTGGCCGTCTTTTGAAAGCTTACTGCGTAATTACAGGTCGGATCAAGTTCTTGGCACCGTCTCAGGGAATTGAATTAACATAAAACACGCACAAAAATAACAAACGTTGGGGGCGCATCATGCATACTGGAGGGGCGCATTTTCCTCAATACTCACTAAATAGAGTTAGATCATTGAGACCCCTATACACACTAAAGTTCGTCCTTAGGAAGCAAAACTCATGGTGTTAACTCTACACATCCACTTCTCATCGTCAAGCCTAGCAGTAAGCCTCCAACAAGTGTGGTGAATGTAGTTCAACCACATGTAACTCATGATAAAACATGAAGCTACTATGTGAACATTTGTGTATGAGGTATATAATCTATTTCTTAGCTTAGAGTGATTTTTAGAAGTCTTCTTTATTAGCTGAGACTATCCTTCAACACTCTATTCCAAGGTTTAGGCATCCAATTTTTGATACATTTGATGGGATGTCCGACTTATATGAACATGTTGACTACTTCAGAACTATAATGCATATACAAAAAGCCTCTGATTTGCTACTTTGTCAATTTTTTCCTGTGATTAATAAAGGCCAAGCATAGACATGAATTTATTCACTCTCATAGAAAGTATTCATACATTCGATGAGATCACTAAAATGTTTGTGAAGTAATTCATCATGAATTAAATATTTATCAAGGATTCCTCTTACCTTTTTCAGAATAGATCAAAATGACGGGGAGTCATTGACGAATTATTTCTTAAGGTTTTTTATTGAAGCTTATCAAATCACAAAAAGTAGAACTAAAATTACTAAAAGGTGTTTTCTTGGGGGGACTACATCTTAGTCCTTTTCACTAATCTTTAAATAAAATAGGCAATTCATTGATATGCTAACCTCAGCCAGTGTATGGAGGCACATTTGTTGTTGACAATATTATTAATACAAATGATAAATTATTTTAGTTGTAATCAGGAAAGCATAAAAGAAACTCATAGATGCTCTTTAAGAGTCATAACCAAAGAAATTCGAGCCATGGAAAAAAATTATTTTTATTTCAAATATATAGACTTTTATCATGAGAGAGTAGGAGTATACACCAAATAACACATCACATATCAATATCTTGATAGCTGACATGAGTCAATTTAATGTGATTTTTCTTGGGTTAATTCATGTATTTACCCACTATTTGACCTTATTTATCATAATTTTATACTTGTGGAATAATTTTGTTGGTGATGTGTGGGATACAGAAGATCATACATGCATTTTAGAATAAGAAAAGCCAAGGCAAAAATAGTAAGAACTGGCACGACCATGCTTGGAATAGGTTTGACCACGCTGCATTATTAATGCTTGCGGCATGATCATGCTCAGATCGGGCATGATCCACTCCACTCATTCAAAGGCCTAACGTGACCACTCCTGCATCGGGCATGAAAAATCCACCGAATCTAGAGTTCGGGCATGGCCACTCCGGATTTTGGTATGACTACACCAACAGAGAGGATGATGTTTTTGGAAAGAATTTTTTGGCCAAATCCATGAATTTTGCTATAAAAAGAGATTTTAGGGCAGCTTTGAGGTATCTTGGATCACCTTGGAATATCTGGGATCAACAAGGATGAGTTTTCCAGGAGCCACAATAGTGATTAGGGTTTGAGAGCCTACCCTATGGTTCTCTTCCCCTTTCTTTGAGGAGGGAACTACTAGGGTAGTTTGTAGTCTTCTCTTCTTCATTTTTTCTAATGAGTCTGATGAGATCATAAGAAGAGATTGAGTGCATGTGTGTGATAGGAGATGTATGAGAGTATGTATTAAAGGAGAGGATTATGGTGTATTGTTCAAACCAATCAATTTGGTGAGAGTATTTTTGTACCACTTGCAATGTATTCATATTTTTTGCCCTCAATAATAACTCTTATATTTTCTCATTTTTATGCATTATAATCAATTTTGTTTTTTGTTTTGATGATGTAAAGCATGTGCTTTTCTCATTGTTTTATTATATGAATTTTGGTTCCCTCGACGTCTTTTTTCTTGCATAAATATCTAAAGTTGATAGGTTAACCTTCTGGTCTTCTTTCACTTCTGATTTGACTGATCAGGATGTTAAAATATTTCTTGAAGCTATGAATCTTGTCTGTTGTGTAGAAGAATGAAATACATTAGCAACAGAAATTTTGGTGCATGAGACATATGTACTTAATTGTTTTACAACCAAGATAGGGCATCTAAGGAATCTCAGGCATAGTTGACCAGACATTGCTCTGGAATGGTAAGACGATGTCTATTTTTCTTTTGACCTAGGCATAGACATAAAGAGAAAATATTATCCTTAGTTGGGAACAGTAACATGAGTTCTATAGGAGAACACCATGAAATCACTTGACCGATGTCACCAGAGTATGACCTTACATTTTTTAACAACTTATTTCCTTCAAATGTCATTTCCATCACATAGAAACTTTGTCACCTTTCAGAGTTGTCACCTACTATTTATCTAACTATATTTTTAGGGCCATTAGACTTTCTTGATTTTGGATTTCAAATAAGACTTAGTTGATCAATTAACTAGAACTTGCCTATTATAAATACTTTGGCACTATCCTCACGGGATCAATACAGAATACACTTTAGCCACATTATTACTTAACACATATACTTACATGATTGACTGGCTTACTTCGCAATATGCTTTGACCATCACATTTTTGGCACTGTTACCAGAAATAATCATTAAAATTTTCTAACCTTAGAAAAATTTTAGTGGAAAAAATCAGAGTTTAAGTTTGAAATTTTTTTATTTGTATCCTTATTAAATTTTTTATTTTTTTTTACATTTATGATATTTCTTTTTCAAAAAAAAAGTTCAACTATTCAAATTGACAGACCCTCAGGAATATTAGTTTTTATCGTTTTAAGAGTATGCTAACCTATTGATGGCTAGCTCTCAGATGGATTTTGAAAACTCTGCCAAAGGAACTAGATTTGCTAACACATGTTTCAACACATACAACCTCAGTTGGTCAACATACCAGAAATTCAATTGGACTAGTAATGACCCAAATGTAATAAATCAACCGTGGTGGAGCTCCCAAACTAATCCTGTAGGTTATTGTAATAACCAGGATAGTGACTACAGTGATGAATGTGAGAATTTGGGTGAATCAACAATAAATTTACTGAATCAATTATAAAGCCAAACTGTCGCATTAAGAAACTTAGAAAATAAAATGGGGGCAGTTAGTTTGCATACAATCTCAAAAGATGTTAGGGGCAGTGGATAACCATGACTTTGAATCTAAAGAGCTATTCTATAAAGAGCAGGCTGAGTTGGATAATTTTTGTTGGAAAGTAACTAATGAAGAATTTGCTCTTCTTATTGAGAAACCCCCTTGCATTGTTAAGGAGATAGTAGAGCCTATGGGAAAACTACTGGAGTGCCCTAAGCGAAGGAGTTGGAAGACAACCTGAGGTAGGAGAATAAACCTATAAAGTTAAATTTTGAACCTGAAGAACCTAGGGAGAATCCAACAAAAAATTTAGAAGACGTGGAATTATCTTCTAAGGACCCATTTTGTTCAATTTGTGAGCAAAACATTGATATGCAAATAGGAGAAATAATTGGGAGAATTCTGGATTTAGAAAGATCCCTTAGGAATGAAGAGTATTATTAAATAAAAAGAGAAATTTTCCAAGAAAATTTGAAATCTAAGGACTTAGTAACAACTCCAATACTAAGAAAATATTGGGCGATTGATTGGGGGTTAAGGAATTGGAATTTTTTTCTTCAGGCTGAGGACATTAAACTAATTGTTATCTTAGGAGGCAGCCCAAGCGTATCTGATGTGTTGACAATATATTTTCTTTCTACATTAGTTTTGAAATTTACTTTAAATTTTACTTTCCATTTTTATTTAATTTTTTTGTAGTATTTCAGTTGTGTTACTTATGCAAGATTCATATAAATTTCATGGATACTCACCCAATGTTGATCTCCATGTTGTGATGTCTTATCCTGTTGAAATGCCTGGTACCAATTTATGCTGTTGCATGCTATGCTCTTGTCTTGAATTACAATATTTTCTTTGACATGCTTAAGATAGAAAATAAGTTTGGGGCCAAAGTTAAAAACATATTTTGATTTACATATGTGCAGTGTCATTGTTATTCAACTATAGTTTTCTTACTTTCTATCGATGATGTACTGTAACACATTTACATACTTGTGACATGTTGGTTTTTGTTGTTATATTTTATGAGATTCTTATGGATACTCATGGTTTTACTATTTCTTGCACTTACATGCCGTTATCCGGTTCACTTTTATTGCATCTTACATATGTTATGGCAAAAAGTAAGTTTGGGAGAAAACTGTCATCTTTTTATAAGCCTAATAGTAGTCTACATGACTTAGTAAAAAATTAAATTTAATTATAATAATTCTTGTTAGGAATCCTAATCAAGTCAACTTGCTTATCAATTTTTTTTTTAAAAAAAGAGTTAAATGTCATTAAGGGAAGATTAGACTTCATGTTGTAATAACATAGTTTCAAAACATAACAAATTTTTATTGCATTAATTAAAAATGAGAAATTAAAATATTGATTAGCTAAAGAATAAAAATTTAAATCTATTTCAATTTTTGCTAATCCAATTTGATGATGTCGTAACAATATGAACGGGTTATATTAAAATATTATTATTTTAAGACTTATCACTTAAAGGAGACTAACTTTCCATATTGCTTAAAAAGAAAAGATAAATATTGTATACTAGATATAGTAATGCTTAGTGGAATTCAAAAAGAAAAAAAAAAGAAAAAAAAGAGAAATGAAAAGAAGACAAATAATAGAAAAGAAAGACTCAGAAAGATAAAAATGCTTAGATGAAAAATTAACTTAGAACATATTAAAATAGAACATGAATTAGCACATTTCCTATACATATCAAGTAATTCTAAAAAAAAAAATGAATTATTGTAAAATATACTTTTGTGAGTATTGACTAAACATCTCCTACAAAAGCATAAGTAAACATTTTTTTTTCCTTCAAAGTGAACTTTCAGAGTTTG
>NW_018223540.1:0-261 GCF_001263595.1 Phalaenopsis equestris
GTATAGTTGTCCACAAGTCGATCACGTCGTCGGACCTAGAACTACCAACAACCTAAGAATGTACGGATTCCCCTCTAGTCTTATGTCGGTGAATGATACTTTCATCCTACAGTTCATCAGGTCCCAGAATTCAGTTCATCAGGTCCCAGAATTGAGTCTTGGTGATGTAGGATGAGATATCATTCTGCTTTACCGCCGGCGTGTCTTTGTCATCATCGCCCTACGCCATAAAACAAAACCGACCTACTTGCGACCTTGCTT
>NW_018223541.1:0-649 GCF_001263595.1 Phalaenopsis equestris
TTTCATTTAAACCGTGGGAAGCCTCGTTAGAAACCATAGGTTAGCTCCTCCGGGGGGTTCCCGTTCATCCGATAGAGACGTCTTAATTTAGTTGAAGTTGTGGTTTTGTGTGATGTTTGTGATTAAATTTTGATTTGTTTTATATTTTGAATGTTGTGGCGGTGAATTTTATCTTTGTTGATTTTGTAATTTTGGTTTTGGGTTATGGTTATGGTTAACATGCAAGTTTATGAAGGTAAACGCAAGCATGAAACGTGTAAGGAAATGGCAGAAGAAAGACGGTGCTATAAACTTTAAAAGCGTACCTGGCGAGTCTTCTCGTTCCACCACCTGAAACTTAAAATGCATGTTAAGGCAGTTTATGAAGAGCAGAAAAGGTAAAAGTTTGGTAATTTTCCTAACCCTATGTCATATATTGTTGAGTCCTTAAAAGTTTAATTAAGGATGATTTCATTGAGCGAAGCATATTAAGTTTTAATAGGCCTCTGAGGCATCCAACAAGTTAAGAGGGGGAAGCAGGTCCATGCCTCTTTCTCACCAACTAGTGAAAATCCTTGAGTCCATTTAAACTCATTATGTTGTTTAATGGTTCATCCTGTAAATACCCTTATTACTCAGTGAACATTGATGTCTCAATTATCCCTAAGAA
>NW_018223541.1:1050-3899 GCF_001263595.1 Phalaenopsis equestris
TTAATTGAGAAAGGGAGATTGATTTCTACCAATTAACCCCTTTGTGTTTCAAACATCAAATAAATATATTAAGATTAGAGGTTACCCATTTTCCCTCCTTGAATTAAGCCTAAATATTAATTAAGGCAAAATTTCCAAAATTACACATTTGCCCCTAAGGCTCTAACACTTCATAATTTGTCAAATTCAATTCAAATGAATTTGAATTTCTTATCCTACCTCATTCATGGGTCAATTGAGACATCAGAGGAGAAAATGTGATTTTTCAAAACTTGATTTAATTTATATAATTATTTTAATGCAAGAATAGGATGTTTCAAAGAAAATTCCTAACTTGACCAAGCTAAATTATAATCCCTTGAAATTTTTACTGGACATATACCTAGACTAGATAATCCTTTGGACCAAATTTCATGATTTTTTAATTTCTCTGTGATTTATTAGAATTATTTTAAATTCTGGGATATTTAATAAAAATAAAATATTTTAGGTGGTGGAAATTAAGTTTTGTATTTTTTAAAAATCTCCCTAAGGTTAGAGAACTCAAAGGAGAAATTTTTTCATTTTTCTAATTTTTCCTTGATTTATTAGAATTATTTTAGTGAAAACTCATTTCTAGCCTTTTAAAAATTATTTTTAAGCTTTGAAAATAAATATCTTTATTTAGAAAATCAGGAAAAAATCTTTATTTGGAAAAATATTCTAAATATTCTAATTGTTCCTAAGTGATTAGGAAACAATTTAGAACATTTTGATGTGTTTTATTATTTTTGTGATTTTTATGAATTTTTAATTATTTTAAATATTTAAAATAGGCTAAAAATCAAATTTTTATATTAAATACCATTTTATTTTTATAAAATATCCCTGATCATAGAGAACTCAGAAAACTAAGTTTCATAATTTTTTGAGTTATATTTTGATTTTTAAAAATCATTTAAGTGTTAAGAATGGTATTGATCTTTAAAAATCAATTTAAGTTATAAATGAACTCAAAATATTTTGAAACTTTTATGATGAGTTCTCTGGATCATAAATCACAGTGGAGATTAAATATCAAGTCATTTAAATTTTTATATTTTTCAAAGTTAATTATCTCAATTATTTAGTATTTACAAAATTTAAGTGCATTTTAAATGACTTGACCCATGAAATTATTTCCAAAGGTTTCCTTAGTGATGATGGACCTTCTAGAATTTTCTTAGGATTTTATAATCAATATGCTCATTTCCATGATTATGTTTATAGAATAATGTGTAATAACTTGAAAAATATGGATCTCTGCATAGGAACCTTATGTGACTTTAGAAAAATCAGAGGATGTTCCACTTGATAGAGGCTACAACATGTCAAAATTTCAAGCCAAGGTAATGTGTCAATATGCATGGAGAATCAAATAATTTCAAAGAGTTTTTAATTAATTAAAAATATTTTATGCATCAAATGGACTTGGAATTTATTTCACATTATTCTCCTTTGTTCACTGAGCAAGTGGGAATTTTTATTTTATTTTTGTGATTTTTCTACACAAAGTTATGTATTTTTGAAGTTTGGGGATTAAATAAATAAGAAAAGGCCCCTATTTTCCTACTTAACCATGTCAACCTCATACTGGTCAAATAGGCCACATGTATCTACGTGATTGGCGCCGCCTACCAGCTCATTCTCACCCATCTCGGACCGTGGTCTATCCGACGCTATCAGGACCATCCGATCAATACACGCTCGATCTGACGGTCACGGGTCATCGTCCCAAATGAACTGGACCCGAAAACCGTCCATTTTAAAACGCTAATATCTCACTCAATTCTCAACGAAATTGAGCGATTTTTTTAAGTGCTTGTATTGACTAGTAGAACACATCCATACGGTGGATGATTCCTTAAATTGATTGTATACTCATGAATAATTAAAAGAAGCTCGGTTTAAGGTTAACTTTGAATACCTTGGTCCAAGGGGGGTAGCCTCGATTGGATGCTTTTAGGATGCTTCGATTGAATGCTTATAGAAGCTTTATGTGGGTGCTAGAAGCTTAGGGATGGAGCCTCTGGTTGTGGTGAAGTGCCTAGACCCAAATTCGACCAAGACCGATTTGGGGGTTTGGTCGAAGTCCACCTTAGGTGGTCGGGTGGTCGGCAGATGGGGCTTTTGCGGGGATCTCCTTCTCTTGATGTTGGGATGGTGTTTAACTATTTAAAAATAAAATATGCAATAAATGGACATGAAAATTATTCCACATTATTCTCCTCTTTGGTGGGGGTTTGGAGGATGTCTTGTTTCGGCCTTGAAATTGAGCTCTAAAATTGAACTCAAGCAATGACTTTGAGTGGTTAAGGAAGGTTTGGTTAAGCTCAAGAGGTCTCCAGGAAGCTATTGAAGAAGTTTTACAGAGTCTCCCCATCCCAAAGAATTTCAAGCTCTCCCACTTTTTCCATGGAGGTGGAGTTTAAATAAAATGTCCTAGGCTGGCTACCAGGGCCAATTGAGGGGTAAATTTGGTTGCTTATGTGGAGGGCAGAGAAGCTCCAATGAGCAGCTGGGCTGATTTGGCCTTTGGGTTTGAAAAGGGTGAAAATCCCTTGTCTTAGCCATGGTTTTAGCCATTTTTTATCCACCAAGGTGGCTGGCCGGCCAGGCATTGGTCACTTCTTGGCTCACGGAGGTCAGGGGGTGGCTAATGATGTTTATCTCCCAAGGGTAAGTGACGATGTTGGAGATATTTCAAGTTAGGCCCAAAAATGGGTAAAATCCCTTAATTTGCGGATCCATTGGTCCATAGCTTGTCATGGTGATTTTAGGACGGTATATCCTGAACTTTAGGAAGGTTTTTTTGTGGCTGTGAAATCATT
>NW_018223542.1:0-335 GCF_001263595.1 Phalaenopsis equestris
TGTAGAATGCCCGGACTGTAATGTTCTACATCTACGGCATTTTAGTACCTTAGAAGAGTACACTACCGGCACCAACGAGTCTCAGACTCCAGGTTTTGTGGCAAATGAACCATATGTCCCACTGGGGACATATGTCCCACTGGGGACGAACCAGTGCGCACCGTGGAGCCCAAGATCATACATCCTGCTTGAGGCTGAATCTCATATTCCAGATCGGCCAGCACCAGTTTGGATTCTCGCAGAGGCCCGGGGGGAGGAACGTCCTAGACAGCTGCCAGCTCCCGGTATGGTGGAATATCCAGAATTCGAATTCTACAAAGAAGTTCAAGGAAAGT
>NW_018223543.1:0-2588 GCF_001263595.1 Phalaenopsis equestris
TCTTAATCACTTTCTCTTCTCTCTACTCTCATTTACCTCTCATTATTTCTCTCGTTCTCTCATACATCTCACTCTGCTTCTCTCACCTTCCCCCATCCCCCCTCTCTCTCCATATCTTCCACACATTTGTTGTCTTTCTCACTCTCTCTTGCTCTCTCTTTCCTCATTCTCTCTCCTTTTATTTCCCTCCTTTTCTTATATCTCTTCAATTTCACTTTCACTCTCACTCCATTCCACTTTCCCTCCATTTTTTCCTCAAATCTCACTCTGCTTGATCTCTATCTCTCTAGTTCGCTCTTTACCCTTCTATCTCACTCCCACTATAACTCCTAAAATCTCTCTTCTGCCCTTCATATTTATCTTACTCCTTTTCTTTTTTGCCCACTTCCTCTTTCACTCTTCTCTCTCTCTTTCCTTTATCCTCTCTCACCTCTCTTTCAACTTTCTCTCACACCTCCTTGTTATGTCTTCCCCCTCTCTCTCATACTCCCGCTCCCACTCTCTTGTCCTCTCTTTTTCCCCTATTTCTATCATATTATCTCTCTCCCTCCTTGTTGCTGCCTCTCTTGCTCTTTTACTTACACTTACTCTCTTCCTCCACAATATCAATTTCTCACTCTACCATTCTCTCGCTTGCTCCCTCTTTCCTCACTTTATTCCCTCTATGTTTTTCTCTCACTCTCTATCTCATTCTATCCCTCCTCTCTCTCCAGCTATCTCTATCTTAATAATCTCTCACACACACTCTCTACCTTCTCCAAACCTCTCTCTGTTATTCTCTCCCTCTCTCTTATTTATTTCTTGCTCCCTATCTCTCTAGCTCGCTCTTTGCACCTCTCTCTCGCTCCCACTCTACCTCTTACTATACTATTTCCCCCTTCCATATTTATCTTACTCACTCTTTCTTTTTCCCCCTCTTTTTATTCCACTCTTCTCTCTCTCTTTCTTGCCTCATCTCTATCTATCTATCTCCCTCTCTCTCATTGTCACTCCCTCTATCTTAGACACCCTTTCTTCTATCTTTCTCACATTGTCTTCTCTCCCTCTTTCTCTTATCTCAATCTCTCTCTCTTGCTCTTACACTTGTTATATCTCCCTTTATCACTCTCTTGTATTTCTCCTCCTCTCTCTTCTCCGTCGCCTCTCTATTTTTTCACTCTCTCTTTCCATCCATCCATCCCTCTCTTTATCTTCTCTGTTTATCTCACCTACATCTTTTTTTTGCTCTTTTTTATCTCCCTTTGTCTCTCCATCTGTCAGCCTCTCTCTCCTTATCTCATTCCATTTTTTACCTCCCTCTCCTTCTCTTTTCTCTCTCTTCTCACTCTAACATTTATCTCTCTCAATCTCTCGTTATCACTCTCTCTGCCTTCCTCTATCGCTTATCTCTCACTTTTCTCTTTCTCTCCTTCTCTCCTTCTCATTTTATCTTATTCTCTTAATATATATCCCTCTCTCCCACTCTAACTTTCTCATGCTATCTTAGTATTGAAATATCTCAAACACTCTCTCTTCCACATACATTCTTGTATTCATTCTTACATTCTTGTATTCTTAACCCGGCCTCTTTCACTCATCGCATTATCTTTCCCTTTTTCTTTCCTTATTTCTCACTCCCTTGTTGTCCCCCATCTTTCTCCCCCCGCCCTCTCTTTTAAGTTCACCCTTGCTTTTGTATCGTTATTTCTTATTTGTCCATATTCACTTTTTCTTTCCTTATCTCAATTCCACTTAGTTCAATCTCTCTCGCTACCTTCCTCTATCTCACCATCTCATTATCTTCCTCACTTACTCTCCTTAACACTCTCTAGTCAATCCCTCTTTATCCCTCTCTTGCTCTCCTTTCTCCCTCTTACTCTTCTTCTCCCTCTTACTCTCTCTTCTGTCATTCTCTCTTCTCTCCCTTTCCTCACTCTTTCTCTTCCCTATCCCTTAAATACAATCTCTATCTCGCTTTACCTCTTTTATCTCTCTCAATCCCCAACATCTCTCCCTCATAGTTTCCCACTTTCTCTCATACTTCTCCCCTCTCCCTCTCCCTTGCTTTCACTTTTACTCCCTCTCTCTCATCCTATCTCTCTCTCTCTCTTATTCATTAGTTCTTGCTCTCTAGGTCTCCTCAATGTAACTCACTCTTCTCTCTTCTTGCCACCCACTCCCTCTCATTCTCCTTAGCTCCCCTTCTTACTCTCCATCTTACTCTCTCTTTTGATGATCACTCTTTTGATCATGCTCTTTCTCTCTCACTCTCTCCTCTATCTCTCCCTTGATTCATCTTTCACTCTTCTTTACTATTCTCCCTCCATCTTTCTCTCTTTCTCACTATCTTCTCCCTCTATCTTTTTTCTTTTTTACTCTCTTTTCTATGATTATCTCTCTTCTACCTCACACCTATCACTCTTTCTCTCCCTCTATCCCGCACTACCTCTCTCTACCACTCTCTCGTACTTCCATGCCTTCCTCATTCTCTCTCTATCTTCTCACTCACTCCCACTCCCCACCTCCCTCTCTCTCCTTATGTCCCTCTCAATCTCCTTCTCCTCTCTCTCTCTCACACTCACTCACTCTACTATTTTCCCCTTCTCTTT
>NW_018223543.1:2822-9447 GCF_001263595.1 Phalaenopsis equestris
TCTTACTTCCACTTTCACTTAGTCTCTCTCCACTTCTCTCTCTCACTCTCTTTCTCTCTCTTCTACCCTCCTTTTCCTTCTTTCTAACTTCATCATTGTAGTCCTTTTTTTCCTCCACTCCCTCCCTTATTTCTCACTCTATCTTTATCTTTTTCACTCTCTCTCTCCATCCCCCTTTCCCTCCTTCCCTCTCTCTCTATCTCTCTTATCTCTACTCTCTCTTTTTTTATCTATCTCACTCTCTTTCTCTCTCTTTCTCTCACTTTGTCAGTTTTTCTACCCCTTTCCCTGCCTCCCCCTCTCTCACTCTCCCTCTTTCTCTCTTTCTCTCAACTCTTTCTCGCCTTCTTGCTAGTCTTTCTCATCCTCTTGCTCTCTCTCTTTCTCTTCTCTCTCTCTTCCTCTCTCTCATTATTTGAATCTATTTGTTTGCTTCCCTTTACTCTCTCTCACACCTTTTCCCTCTCGTTTGTCCCTCTCCATCACTCTGTTTCTCTCTCTCTATCTCACTCTATCTTCTTTCTCTCTCTCTCTCTCCCTTGCTCTCTTTCTCTGTCACTCTCTATCTCTAATATCTCTCACTTATTCCAACCCTAAAAAAATCCCTCTCCATGTCCCTTTTTCTCGCCTTCTCTATCTCCCTTCCTCTCTCCATTTCCCTCATTATTCTTCCCTCTACTCTCTCTATCTACTCATTATTCTCCCCTCTACTCTCTCTATCTTCTCTCTCTTTCTTCTCTCACACCATTCATTTTCTCTCCCACCATCTCTTTCGCTCCACATCTACTGCTCCCTGTACTCTCTTCTCCTTCTCTCACCCTCATTCTCTCCCTCTCTTTCTCAATCTCTCACTTTTTTCCCCTTATCACTCTCTCGCTCTCCCTCTATCCCTCTCTCTCAATCCCATCTCTCTATCGCTCCCAACCACCCTCCCCCACCCTCTTTATCCCTCACCCTCTCCCTCTTCCTCTCATCCTCCTCCTAGCTCTCTATCTGTCTCACACCTTATTGCTATATCTCTCCCTCTCTCTCTCTCTTGCTCTATCTTTTCTTGTTCTCTTCTCCTTCTATTTCTCTCCCGCTCTCTCTATCTATCTTCAATTTAACTCTCACCATCACTCCCTCCCTCTTTCTCTCCATTTTTCCCTCACTCCTCTCTTGATTTTTCTCTCAATCTCTCTCTCCCATTCTCGCTCCCTCAAATTTTCTGTTTAATTTCATTCTTGACAATCCTCCTTCCACCTCCCTCTCATTCTATCAACCTCAAACTTCTTTACACTTTCTTTCACTTTCTCAATCTCTTTAACCCCTTTTCTCAATCTTACTTGCTCTTTTTTTAGTTGTTGTCCATTTCCTCTCGCTCCCTCTCTCTTCCTCTTACGCTCCCTGTATTTTTCCTTTCTCCCTCCCTCTCTTTCTTTCACTTACCCTCCTTAATATTTCTCATTTGCTCTCTCTCTTATCTCCCTCACTCTCCTCATGTATTTCTATCACTTTCTCTCTCCCACTCTTATCTCTATCCCGCACTTCTTTCCTTTCTCATTCTCTCTCTCTCTCGTTTCTCACTCATTCTCTTCTCCTCCCTCCCTCTTGTTCTATCTTCCATTACACTCTCTTCTATTTTTATTTCTTTCTCTCCCTCTATTGCTAGTCTCTATTGAATTTTACTTTCACTCCTACCCTCTTCCTCACTCTCTCTCTCTTCTCACTGAATATTCTCCCTCTCTCCTTCTCTCTCTCTCTCACTCTCTTCCTATCTCTCTCTCCATCTCACCCCCTTTCTCCTAATATTTCTTTTCTTCTCCCACCCTCTCACCCTCAAGCTCATTCTCTCTTGCGTTTCCTTCACTCTCTTCTCTCTCTATTTCTCTCTCACTAACTCTCCCTCTTTAACTCACTCTCTTCCCTCCCTCCCTCTTTCTCTCTCTTTATTATCTCTCTCTTACTACCTTATGTTACTCCTTCCTCTATCACTCTTTCTCTCCCTCCCTCGCTCTCTCTGTGGCCACCTCTCTCGCTCTCTCTTTAACTTCATCTCTCTTCCTCACTCTTCCTTCAAACATTATCCTATCTCTATTTCTCTCTCACTTTTCATCCCTATCTAACTTTCTCTCTCTCTCTTTAATTTCACAAACTTTTACTCCCTCCCTTTCTCTCTTTAATCCTCACAAACTCTCTCACTCTTTCTTTTGCTCTCCCTCACTGCCCTCCCTCCCTCTCCCTCTCTCTTTCACTAAATGTCTTCCTCTCTCACTCACTTACTCTTGTTCTTTCTTCCCTCACTCTCTCTTCTCTTTGTATTTCTCTCTCATTCTCTCTCTTGGTCTCTCCTTTATCACTCTTACTTCACTCTATCATTGCTTACACTTTCTCTTGCTTTATCGCTCACTCTCTTATTTCACTCTATCTTTGTACTCTATCTTTGTATTGCTCTCTTCTCTCCCTCCCCCTTATCTCTCTCTCACACTATTTCTCACATTCTTTTAAGCTTTTCTCTCTTTCTTTTTCCCTCCCAATTTCACTCCCTCCCTCTCTCGTCTCAATCTATCTTTCTTGCCCCTCTCTCACGCAAGATAAAGAATACTAAGAGTGTGTGGGATGGAGAGGGGCTGACATGAAGAATATTGAGAGAAGGTGTGATGGAGTGAGAGAGGGAATGGAGAGAGAGAGATGAGAGAGAGAGAAAGAGTGAGTAAAAGGAGAATTAGGTACAGAATTATAGACAAAGAGAAAGGGTGAGTAAAAAGAGAGTGGTCGTGGAGTGAGAAAGAGAAAAAGAGAGCATAAGAGTGATGTACAGAGACAGAAAAGTGAGATAAAGAGGAAGAGTGAGAATGAGATAGAAAGAGAGAGAGTGAGAGGTTGAAAAACAACAAGGGTAGGAGAGATTAAGAGAGGTGGAGAGAGTTAAGGATGGGGAGAGAGTGATGAGTGAGCGAGAGGGATATAGAAGAGAGAGCATGAAACAGATAGATAGAGATAGTGAGATGTAAGAGAGGGAGGAGAGAGAGAATGTGAGTGACTTGAATAGAGTGAGACATAACTAGATTGATGTAGACTAAGAGAGGGTGAGAGGAAAAGGAGAGCGTGGGAGAAAAGAGAAAAGGAGGGTGAATCTATTAGAAGATTGAGAGAGAGAAATATGGAAATGCAAAGAAAGGGTGAGGGAGAGCAAGAGAAAGAGGGAGTAAAAAGGAGGGAGTGTGAGAAAATGGGGAGAGTGGGAGAGAGCTAGAGAGAGAAAATGGAGATTGAGCTAGAAAGGAGGAGAAAAAAGTGAGAGAGATGAGACATAGAAAGATGGAGAGAGCTAGAGAGAGTGAGAAAAAAAAGAGAGAGGAAAGGGAGAGGGAGTGAGAGGGAGGGAGTGAGAGCTAGAGGGGGAGTGAGAGCTAGAGGGAGAGTGAGATGAAGAGGAGGAGGGAGAGAAAGAGAGTAATGGTGATAGGGTATAAAGAAAAGTGAGTGAGAGTGAGTAATAGAGAGGAGGAAAATGTGAGAATAGAGAGGGGGAGTGGAAGATCAATCGTGACAGAGAGAGGTACATGTGGAAAAAAAAGTTAAAACAATTAAGGGAGCGAGAAAGAGAGCAATGAAGAAAGGGAGGAGTGAGCAAAGGAAAGAGAGTGAGAGGAGCAAGAGATAATAATAGGGAAGTTAGGGTGAGAGAATGGTATTGTGAGTAAGAAAGTGAGATATGCAAAGACTGAGGGAGAGTAAGAATACAAAGATATGAGAGAGGAAAGATAGCGAGAGAAGAGATAGTAAGAGGGAGTGAGATAGTGAAGGGGAGGAAGAGCGAGGAAAATAAAATGATGAAGCGAGAGATAGTAAGAGAAATAAAGAAGGATATAGAGAGCAAGAGAGATGAAGAGAGGGAGAACAAAACTGAGAGAAGAGATAACAACATAAGAGGGTGAGAAAGAGTGAGAGTAATGAAAAGAGAGAACAAAAGAGCATTGGAAGGATAAATAAAAGAGAGAGGGATAGAGTGCAAGGGGGAGGAGAAGAAGAGAGGGAGGGAGAGAAGGATGGAGGGAGATATGGAGAGAGAAAGAGAGAAAAAAGAGAGAATGTGACAAAACAAGCTTGCGAGGGAGGGAAGGATGGGAAGAGAGAAGAAAAAGGTAATAGAGAGGAGAAATAGAGAATGCGCGGAAGAAAGAGAGTGAGTGATAGAAAATAAAAGAGGGAGCCAATGAGAGAGGATAATAGAGGGAGAGCAAGAGAGAGAAAGATAAAGGGAGATAGATATTGCAATAGAGAGTCAGAGAAAGAACTTGATAGAGGAAAGTGCAATAAAAAGAGGGGAGAGAGAAGGTGAGAGATAGAAAGAGAAAGAGTGAGGGAGGAAGGGCGAGAGAGATTGATTGAGAGATAAACAAGTGGGTGTGAGAGACATAGATTTTTCAATAGAATGATAGGGAGAGTAAGAAGGAGAGCGAGGGCGAGAGATGAAGAGAAAAGAGAGATAGAGTAAGAGAGAAGGAAAGGAGGGAAGAAGGGAGAGAGAAAGAGAAAGAAACAAATAGGAAGATATAGGGAGAGTCATAAAGAGGGAGGTAGAGGTAGAGATGACGAGGGAGAGAGGAGGCCTAACAATGGTAGAGAGATAAAATGGGAGTGAGAATGGGAGTGTCAAAGAAAGTGAGTGCAATAAAAAGGTGAAAAGATTAATAGAGTGTGCAAAGGGTGTAGGGCAATGGAAAAATATTGAGGGAATAAAGATATTGTAAGACAGAGAGAAAAGTAGGGAAGGAGGGAGGGAGGGAGGGATAAAATAGAAAATTACGAGCTAGAGAGAAGGATGGAATGAAAGAGGAAAGAGGGAGGGAGGGATGGAGAGTAGAGAAAGAAGGAGGATAGAGGGATAGAGAAGTTGATAATGCAAGAGATATAAGAAAGGAGAGAGTGAGCACAAAAAATAGAGAGAAATGAGAGCAAGAGAGATTAAGGAAGAAAAAATGGAAGGGTGAGTGAGGGAGAGAGTGAGATGGAGAGAGTGAGAGAAAGAAACATGATAGAGAGACTAGAGAGGGAGGAGAATGAGGGAGAGAGAGTGTGATAGTGATATATAGAGGGGCGAAGAAAGAGAGAGATGAGAGAAAGTGAAAGATAAATAAAGAGGTAGATATAGTGCAAGTAAAAGAGAAAGAGGGAGAAGGAGGGTGGGATAGTGATAGAGCAAGATCGTAGGAGAGAGAGAGAGGTAAATAGTGAGGGAGGGAAGGAGAGTGAGACACAAAGAGAGGAAGTGAGGGATGGAGGTAGGGGAAGATGAGGGAGGGAGCAGGGCAAGAGAGTGGAGAGAGTGAGAGAGAGAGGACTGATAGAGAAAAGACTAAGAGGGATATTATAAAAGAGAAGGAGAGAAAGTGAGAAAGATAGAGTGCTCAAGCAAGTGAGAGAGACACAAGAAAGGAGGTGGAGAGATGAAGGGAGAGAGATAGAGCGAGGGAGAAAAAGAGACAGGAGAAATGAGGATAGAGTGAGCGATAGAGAGAATAAGATAAGTATGGAGAGAGGGATAAAGAGAGCTGGGGAGAGAGAGTGAGCAAGAGAGAAAGAGAGATTGAGTGAGGGAGAGGGAGAGAGAGAGTGTGTGTGAGAGAGGGAGAGAGAGAGATAAGGAGATGGCGAGAGCGTGTGTGTGTGAGTGAGGGAGGGAGAAAGAGGTGAAGAGTTACTTAAAATGTAGAGAGATAGGTAGAGAGTGCAAGAGAGAGGGGTGGGAGAGATGAGAGAATGTGAGGGAGAGTGAGGGAGAGTGAGAGTGAGTGAGAGAGAGAGAGCAAAGAGAGAGAGCAAGAAATGGAGTAAAAGTAAATGAGAAAGAGATAAAGTATAAGAGTTAGGGAGAGAGTTTAGAAGAAAGGTAGAGAGATATAAAATTATGTCGTGAGAGAGAGCTAAGAAGAGGGTAATAAGAGGCTGAGAGTGAAAGGTTGTGGGAGACGAATAGGACAAATGGGCGAGGGAGGGAGTTGGAGAGAAAGAGGGAGAATTAGAGGAGAGAGAAGAGAGAGTGGGAGAGGTAGAGTGAAAGAGTGGGAGGAAGAGACAAATAAATGTTTGAGAGAAGAAAGTGAGAAAAAAGGAGGAAAATAAAGAGAAGAAGGGAGATCAAGAGGGAGAGAAAGAGGGTCGTGGGGTGGGACTTTTTGAGGGTTAGAATGGGGGAGACAAATAGAGAGATAAAGAGTGCGAGAGAAAGAATATAGAGTGAGTGTTGGCACTATTTTTTGTGTGGGGTTTGCCTTTAAGAAGCTGTCGGTCATCGGAATTGAAATCCCGTTGCCCGCTTCAGAAGGACGTTTTAAAAAATTTTGGTTTTGAAAAAGATGAAGTCAAACTGACCCCATAATTTTCATAGTTTAGATGAAAGAGCGCTTTACCTCAAATCCTGTATCTATCCCGAAGGATGAACACAAGAGTTGAGGGTGAGGCTCGATTAAATAAACTAAAGAAAGTTATGACATCCGTTTGGTCTGTGAAACCAATGTGTTGGCTGACAAGTTCCCCTATTTAATATAAGGAATTAAATAGGGTTTATATTATGCTGGGTTCGGGAAAAGCTTCCTATAAGGGCAAGCCCCTATAGTTAATTACATCATAGATAACTGAA
>NW_018223543.1:13106-14725 GCF_001263595.1 Phalaenopsis equestris
ATTTTGAGCTCAAAATTGAACTCACAGAAGAGGCTTTGAGGGCAATTAATGGTGGAGCCCTTCTTCTCTGTGCTTAGAGAAGAATTTTGGATATTTTGGAGGAGGTTTTGCTAATCTATGGTGGTTCTTCCTTGTTTGGTCGTGAGCTCTCTTTTCTTCCATAGCCATTGCAATGGCTTTTTTATAGAGTTAGATCAGTTGGGATGCTTGGAGATGAAGTCTAAAGCTCTTGATGAGCAAGAAAAATGGCACCATAGGAAATTGTCAAGTGTTAGTGAGTAATTTGCATGAAACTTATCCTTTAATAAAAAAAATACTTACCTAAGAGATAAATATCATGGCTAACCCATGGTTAACTTAACTTAACTCTAAGGTCTAGAGTTTAGCAAAGGTTAAGCTTGATTGGGAGTACCAAGTTTGATTTTCATTATATTTTAGTCATGGGCTAATATGACTAAAAATGAGATTAGGTTTGTTTATCCATGTCAAATGGCTCAATTGAATATTGTATTTGGTCAAGCAGATCATTAGGAACAACTTTCATGAAGGGTGAAAGTGTTGGCTATAGGGAACTTATATGAATTTTTGTAGAATTTTCTAAGCTACATACAATTTTTTATAATTATTTAAATAAAAAATAAATAAAAACTTAGAAAATTATTATCTCTGTTTAGAGATTTCCTATATCTTTAAAAAACTACTGAAATTGTGCACCTAGATAGAGGCTACAACATATAAAAAATTGAGGTCAAGGTGAAAAGTCAATAGGAATGGAGAGTTCAAAAACCTCTAACACTAATTGATTTTTATAAAATAAAATATCCATCAAATTAATGTGAAAATAATTCCGCATGATTCTCCTCTGTACACTGAGCAAGAGAGTATTTTTTATTTTATTTTTATGAGTTTTCTATGAAAAGTTATGAATTTTTGAAGTTTAGGGGTATTTTCTGAATTTTTTAAATCCCAAAATTTTCTACTTAAACCCACGCGCTGACTGGATCATGGGAGGTTCCGAAAATTTTCCGAAAATTTCACGTGTCGCGCTCTGGTTTGCCGCCGCCATCCACATCAGTGCTGACTCAGCGTGATGTGTATATACAGGATCTCTGTCCGACGCGAACAGGACCGTCCGATCAATATACACGCGCGAATGGACGACATCCGTTCATTGTCCCCGTCTGGTTCATCTCGAGAGCCGTCCACCTTCAAATGTTAATATCTCACTCGATTCTCAACTGATTTACATGAAATTTTTTTTAAATCCTAGATCTGACCTAGCTCTAAACATCCATACAGTTAATCAAGCATGATTTGTAAGTTTTCTTCACAATACGTGAAACCGAGCTCAAATTTAGGGAAAATGGCCTATACGTTTGTCCAAGAGGTGTGGCCTCAATTGGATGCTTGTGGAATGTTTGTTGAGGTCCAACAAAGCTTCTTTAAGCACCAATTGGAGTTCCTTTGAGTTTTTTTAGAAATCCCAAAAATGGGATTCGGCCTTATCCTCCACAACAAATGAAGGCTTGGGGTAGGGGGTTTGATGGGGAAGCTTCTTCTTTAGGCCTTGTGAAGGTGTGTGCAAGGTTAATTTGATTTTGGTGGAGTTTGGAGCAGTG
>NW_018223543.1:15879-16113 GCF_001263595.1 Phalaenopsis equestris
ATTTCAAGTGCAATTGGGTAGAGAACCATTTTGAATGAGTCATGGACCAATGAAATCTCCATTTTGGGTCCCCATGTATTGGTCTTAGCCAGGGTATTGTGAGGGTATTGTGAGGGTATGGTGAGGGTATGGTGTACCGTAGGTCCAAATCAACACCTAGGGTCAATCCTAAGGTCAAGTAGCCCTATAGGAACTCTCCTTGAGTTCCCTCATAATGATCTTACCTACTAAGTG
>NW_018223543.1:16266-21706 GCF_001263595.1 Phalaenopsis equestris
GAGAGGGAGAGAGAAAGAATATAGAGTGAGAGGAATAATAAGAGAGATATAGAGAGAGAAAGAGAGTGTTAGAAAGGGATTGGGGAGAGAGAGACGGTGGGAGCGGGTGAGAGCGAGTAGAGAGATGGTGAGCGCGAGTAAAGGGGAGCAAACAAATAGATTCAAAGAATGAAAAAATAAAATAGAAGAGAGGTGTTAGTGAAAGAGAAACTGACTACAAAAAATAGATAGAGAGATACTGAAGAGTGATAGGGAGAAGAGAGAGAGCAAGAGAGAGAGTCAGAGATAGGGAGAAAAGAAACATTGACAAAGAGAGAGAAAGAGAGAGAGACAGATAAAGCAAGAGAGAATAGAGATAAGAGAGAGAGGGGGGATAAAAAGGTAATGAGAGCGAAGGAGGGAAAGGGCGATGAAGACAAGAAGGGAGAGAGAGAAGGATAAAGATAGAGTGATGAAACAAGGGAGGGAGAAGGAGAGAAAGGACTAAAGCCATGAAATTCGAAAGGCACAAGGAAAGGAGGGCAGGAGAGAGAGAAAGAAAGTGAGAGAGGGAAGAGAAAAGAGATTGAGAGAGAAAGAAAGTAAGAGAGGTAAAGAGAGCAAAAGGAAATGGGAGAGATAGAGAGTGTTCTGTGGAAGAGAGAGCTAGTGAGAAGTAGAAAGAGAAGAGATAGAGAGAGAAATGGAGACATAGTTAGAGAGGGAGAGGGATGGAGTGAAAGATAGAGAGTGCAAAAGATGGATTGCGAGAGAGGAATGGTGAAAGTGGGAGAGAGAGAGGGATGGAGTTAAGGAGAGAGAGAGGGTGCAAATGATTGAGAATGCGAGAGAGATATAGTGAGAGGGGGGTAAAACAGATAAGGCAGATAGAGTGATAGGGATTAAGAGAGGGAGAAAGAGGGTGAGGGAGTGAAAAATAAAGAGAGTGAAAAAGAATATTGAGAGTAAGTGATTGATATAAATAGTTAGAGCGAGAGAAAAGAGGCCAAAAGAGAGAGAGAGAGAGAAGCAAAATAACCACGCAAAATAACTAAGCGAAAGGGGGAGAGAAATCATGAAGAGTGAGAGTACGAGCTGAGAGAAATAAAGGGAGTAAGAGAAGAGAGAGAAGCAAGAGAAGATTCAGAGAGTAGAGAGAGTCAAAAAAGATAATGTGAGAGAAAGGGAGAGAGAAGAAGTAGAAGGGAGAAGCGAAGGGATGGAGATAGAGAGCTAGGAGTGGGACAAAGAAGTGTAAGAAAAGGAAAACAAAAAGAGAGAGAGAAAGAGAATATTTCTCACACACTTATTCCCTCCCTATTTCACTCCCTCCCTCTCTCTCTCACACACATCTTTATCTCTCTTTCTCTCAAACTCTCTCTCACTCTCTTCCTTCAATCTCTCTTTTGTATTTATCTCTTATTCTATCTTTCTCGCCCCTCTCTCTCACTCAAGATAGAGAATATTGAGAGTGTGATGGATGGAGAGATTGAGATAAAGAATAATGAGAGAGAGTGGGTGTGATGGAGAGAGATAGTGAATGGAGAGAGAGAGAGAAGAGATAAAGAGGGAGAAATAGTGAGTAAATGGAGAGTTAGGTAGAGATTCATTGACAATGAGAAAGAGTGAGTGAATAGAGATTGGTGATGGAGTCTCTTTCACTCCACCTCTCCTGCTCACTGCAATCTCTTCTCTTTCCTCTCAATCTCTCCCTCTCTTTCTCAATCTCACTTTTTCTTCCTTTATCACTTTCTCACTCTCCCTCTATCCCTCTCTCTCAGTGCCATCTCCCTATCTCTCCCTACCACCCTCCCCCACTCTCTTTATCCCTAACCCTCTCCCACCTTCTCTCATTCTCTCTCCTTCTCTCTTATCATTTATTTCTTTCAGCTTCACTTTTACTTAATTTGTTGCTCTCTCTCTCTCTTACTTACTCTCCCTCACTTTCTCTCACTCTCTCTCATCTCTGTGACCCCTCTCTCACACTCTATAACTATCTCTCTCCCTTCCTAGCCACGGTACCTCTTTCTCCCTCACTCACACACACTCTCTCTCTCCCTCCATCTTTTTATCTCTCTCCTCCTCTCTCTCTCACACATATCTCTCTCCCTCCCTCAATTTCTCTTGCTCACTCTCTCTTCACACTCTTCATACTTATCTTATTCTCTCTATCCCTTACTCTCTCTTCATTTCCCGCTATCACTCTCTATATTTCTTCCCCTTTTTCTCCCTCACTCTCTCTCTCACTTCTTCTCTCAACCTCCCTCTCTCTATCTCTATCACTCGCTTGCGTACTCTATCTTTCTCACTCTCTCCTTATCTCTTATAATCTCTCTCTTACTCTTATCTTTATTAATCCTCTTTCTCACGCTTGCTCTTACACTCTCAACTCTCTTCCCCTCCCTCCCTCCCTCTTTATTTACCTCTTTCTCTTGCTCTATCTTTATCTCATTCTCCCTCTCTTTTATTATCTCTCTTACTATATCTACTTTCTCTTTCAATTCCTATCACTCTATCACTCTTTCACTTGCTCTCTCTCTTGCTTGCTCTCTCTCAGTTCCTATCCAATCACCAAACACTCCCTTCCTACGTCCTCTTATCTCTACTCATTTTATTGCTCTCCTTCCTTTCTTTTGTTCACTGAATCACTTTTGTTCAATGTTCACTCTCTCTATTCTCTCTCTATTTCTCTCTTACACCCTTTGTCCCACTCCCACTCTTACTCTATTTCTCTCCCTCGTTAATCATCTCACTCACCCCCTCTATCTCTCTCTTTTCACCCATTCCCTCTCTCAATCTCTATCCCACTCTATGTTATATCCTTATTTCTCCTTGTATTGCTCTCTTCTCTTTCTCAAGATATTCCCTCTAGCTTATTCACTCTCTCATCACTCTACCCTCACCTATCTCTGATTTTTTTCTCACTTTCTCTCACACATCTCACTCTGTTTCTCCCTCCTTCCCCTATTTCTCCTTCTCTCTTCTTATCTTTCACACATTCACTATCTTTCTTGCTCTCTCTTATTGTATCTTTTCTCATTCTCTTCTCCTTCTATTTCTCTACCGCTCTCTCTATCTATCTTCAATTTAACTCTCACTCTCACTCCCTCCCTCTTTCTCTCCTTTTTTTCCTCACTCCTTCTCTCTTTAGTTTCTTTCTTGATCATCCTTCCTCCACCTCCCTCTCATTCTATCAACCTCATACCTCTTTTCTCTCTCTCTCTCTCAATCTCCTTAATCCCCTTTCTCAATCTCTTTTGCTCTTTTTTTAGTTGTTGTCCATTTCCTTTCCAATATTTCTCTCCCTCTCTCTTCCTCTCTGCCTTAGTATTTCTCATTTGCTCTCTCTCTCTTCTCTCTCTAACTCTACTCATATATTTCTCTCCCTTTATCTCACTTCCTCTCTCCCTCTCTTCTCTCTATCCTGCATTTCCTTCCTTTCTCATTCTCTCTCTCTCATTGTCTGTCAATTCTCACTCATTCTCTTCTCCTCTCTCCCTCTTGTTCTGTCTTCCCTTACACACTCTTCTATTTTTATTTCTCTCTCTCCCTTTATTGCTACTCTCTATTGAATTTTACTTTCACTCTTACTCTCTTCCTCACTCTCTCTCTCTTTCTCACTCAATATTCTCCCTCTCTCCTTCTGTCTCTCCCTCACTCTCTTCCTGGCTCTCTCTCCATCTCACCTCCTTCTCCCAATTTTTCTCTTCTTCTCCTACCCTCTCTCCCTCAAGCCCATTCTCTCTTGTTCTTCTTTCACTCTCTTTTCTCCGATCTCTCACTCACTAACTCTCCCTCTTTCACTCACTCTCTTCAAAAATCTCTTTCACTCCCTCCCTCTTTCTCTCTCTTTATTATCTCTCTTGCTACCTTATGTTACTCCCTCCCTTATCACTCTTTCTCTCCCTCCGTCTCTCTCTCTCTGTGGCCAACTCTCTCCCTCTCTCTTTAACTTCATCTCTCTTCCTCACTCTTCCTTCAGATAATCTCCTATCTCTATTTCCCTTTATCTTTTCCTCCCTTTCTCACTTTCTCTCTCTCTCTTCAATTTCGCACACTTTTACTCCTTCCCTTTCTCTCTTTAATCCTCATGATACTCCCTCACACTTTCTTCTGCTCTCTCTCACTTTCCTTCCTCCCTCTCTCTCTCTTCCACGCAATGTCCTCCTCTCTCACTCACTCTTGCTCTTTCTCCTCCAACTCTCTCTATTTCTTGTTCTCTTGCTCTCTCCTTTATTACTCTTACTTCACTCTATCATTGCTTACTCTTTCCTTGCTTTATCGCTCACTCTCTTTTTCTCACCTTTCACTCTATCTTTATATTGCTTTCTTCTCTCCCTCCCTCTTATCTCTCACTCTCACTAGTTCTCACCTCCCTCTGTCTCTCACTCTCTCTTCCCTCACTCTCTCTTTTATCTATATTTCTCTCTCATTCTACCTTTCTCGCCCACTTTCACTCAAGATAAAGAATATTGAGAGAGTGTGTGGGATGGAGTGGGGGTGAGCTGGAGGATATGGAAAATAATGAGAGAGGGTGTGATGGAGAGAGATAGAGAATGGAGAGAGAGAAAGAAAGAGTGAGTAAAGGGAGATTTAGGTAGAGATTTATAGACAAAGAGAAAGGGTGAGTAAAAAGAGAGTGGTTGTGGAGTGAGAGAGATAGAGTGAGAAAGAGAAAGAGAGAGAGCGTAAGAGTGATGTACAAAGAGAGAAGAGATAGATAAAGAGGCAGTGTGAGAATGGGCATAGAAAGAGAGAGAGTGAGAGGTTTAGAAAAAAAACAGCAAGGGTAGGGGAGTTTGAGAGAGGTGGAGAGAGTTAAGGATGGGGAGAGTGTGATGAGTGAGTGAGAGGGATAGAGAAGAGAGAGTGTGAAACAGAGAGATAGAGAGAGTGAGAGGTAAGAGAGGGAGGAGAGAGAATGTGTCTGACTTCAATAGGGTGAGACGTGATTTGATTGATGTAAACGAGAGAAAAAGGAGAGCGTGGGAGAAAAGAGAAAAGGAGGGTGAATCTATTAGAAGATTGAGAGAGATAAATATGAAGAGGTAAAGAAAGAGGGAGAGTGAGAGAGAGCAGGCAAAAGAGAGAGTAATAAGGAGGGAGTGTGAGAAAGATGGGGAGAGTGGGAGAGAGCTAGAGAGAGAAAAGAGAGAAAATGGATATTGAGCTAGAAAAGGTGGAAGAAATAGTGAGAGAGATGAGACATAGAAATAGAAAGATGGAGAGAGACATAGAAAGATGGAGAGAGCTAGAGAGAGTGAGAAATAAATAGTGCGGGGGAGGAGAGAGGGAGTGAGAGGGAGGTAGAGCTAGACGGATAGTGTAAAGGCAAGAGAGAGAGATGAAGGGAAGCAGGGAGAGAAAGAGAAGAATAGTGAGAGGGTAGAAAGAAAAGGGAGTGAGAGGGAGTAATAGAGAGGTGGGAGAGTGAGAATAGAGAGAAGAGAGGGAGATCAAG
>NW_018223543.1:21761-27644 GCF_001263595.1 Phalaenopsis equestris
AAGGAAGAGAGGGAAGAGCGAGCAGGGGAAAGAGAGGGAAGAGGAGCAAGAGATAACAATATGGAAGTGAGGGTGAGAGAATGGTATTGTGAGTAAGAAAGAGAGATATAGGAAGGTTGAGAGAGAGTGAAAATAAGAAAGATATGCGAGAGGAAAGATAGCGAGAGAAGAGAGAGTAAGAGGGAGTGAGATAGGGAGGGGGAGGAAGAGCGCGGGAGAGAAAATGATGAAGGGAGATATAGTAAGAGAAATAAAGAAGGATATATAGAGAAAGAGAGATGAAGAGAGGGAGAACAAAACTGAGAGAAGAGAGAATGACATAGAAGGGTGAGAAAGAGCAAGAGTAATGAAGAGAGAGAACAAAAGAGCATTAGAAGGATAGAGAAAAGAGAATGAGATTGAGTGAGAGATGGGTAGAAAGAGTGGGGTAGATAAGAAAGGGGAGGGATAAAAGGAGAGAGGAAGGGTGGGAAGGATGGGAGAGAGAAAAAAAAGGGCAGAGTGACAGAAGAAATAGAGAGTGCGAGCAAGAAAGAGAGTGAGTGATAGATAATAAGAGAGGGAGCCAAAGAGAGAGGAAGATAGAAGGAGAGCAAGAGAGAGAGAGACAAAGGGAGATAGAGATTGCAATAGAGAATGAGAGAAAGAACCTGAGAGAGGTAGGAGCTATAAAAAGAGAGGGGAGAGAGGGAGTGACAGAAAGAGAAAGAATGAGGGAGGAAGGGCAAAAGAGATTGATTAAGAGATAAACAAGAGGGTGAGAGAGATATAGAGTTTTAAATAGAATGAGAGGAAGATTAAGAAGGAGAGTGAGGGAGAAAGATGAAGAGAGATAGAGTAAAAGAGAAGGAAGGGAGGGATGGAGAGAGAGAGAAAGAGAAAGCAACAAATAGGAAGATATAGGGAGAGTCATAGAGAGGGAGATAAAGATAGAGATGAAGAGGGAGAGAAGAGGCCTAACAATGGTAGAGAGATAAATTGGGAGTGAGAATGGGAGTGATAAAGAAAGAGAGTGCATTAGAAAGGTGAAAAGATTAAGAGAGAGTGCAAAGGATGTAGAGCAATAAAAAAATATTAAGGAGGGAATAGAGATATTGTGTGAGAGAGAGAGAGAGAGAAAAGGAGGGAAGGAGGGAGGGATAGATATAGAAAAGTACGAGCTAGAGGGAAGGACAAAATAAGAGAGAGAGGAAAGGGCAAGTAATGGATGGAGAGTAGACAAAGAAGGAGGGTAGGGGATAGAAAGGTTGATAGTACAAGAGATATAAGAAAAGAAATAGTGAGTACAAGAAAAAAAGAGAGAAATGAGAGCAAGAGATATAGAGGAAGAGAAAAAGATAGGGTTGGAGAGGGAGAGAGTGAGCTGGAGAGAGTGAGAGAAAGAAACATGATAGAGATTAGAGAGGGGGGAGATTGAAAGAGAGAGAGTGTGATAGAAATATATAGAGGGGCGATGAAAGAGAGAGATGAATAAAGAAGTAGACATAGTGAGAGTAAAAGAGAAAGAGGGAGGAAGAGGGTGGGAGAGTAATAGAGCAAGAATGTAGGGAAGAGGGAGAGAGGGAGATTGATAGAGATCAAGATCATGTAATAGAGATGGGGGAGAGAGAGAGGAAAAAAGGAGCCTTAAAAAGAGATGGAGATGGAGGAAGGGCGTGAAGGGGAGAGAGGGAGTGAGAAAAAAGTGAGAGAGAGAGAGAGAATGAGGGTGAGAGAAAAAGAGCGGGAGAGAGCATAAGATAAGAGAAAGAGAGTTAGAAAGAATGAAAGAGATAAAGGGATGTAGAGAAGACAGTATGAGAAAGGTGAGAGAATAGTGTGAGAAAGAGAGATAGAGGGATATATGGCAAGAGAGTGAGAGAGAGGGTGGGATGGAGAAAGAGGGACATTAATAAAGAAAGAGTGAGATATAAAGGGAGAGGAAGTGAGGGAGAAGGAGAGAGGGATAAAAGGAGAGAGCGAGGAAATAGAGAGATAAGAGTTTGAGTGAGAGAGAGTGAAAGAAGAGAGGGGAGCAAGAGATAGAAAGAGCGGGAGAGAAAAAAGAAGTGAAAGTGATTTAGAGAGAGGATGAGATAGTGAATGAGATGGAGAGAGAGTGATGGTGAGGGAGTGAAGATAATAGAGATTGAGAGAAGTGAGAAATTTAGAAAGAGAGAAAGGGAGAGGGAGAGTGAGTGTGCGAGGGAAAGACAAAGAGATAGAGGATGAGAGGAGGGTGTAGAGGGAAAAAGAAGATCGAGAGAGAAAACAAGAGGGAAAAGAGATAGTATAATAAAGTAAGCAAATGAGACAGACAAAATAAAAAAGAGAGAATGAGAAAGATAGAGAAAGAATGAGAGAGGCATAGCGGTAGAGAGTGGAGGGTAGAGAGAGAACGGGAAAGAGAAAGTGTGAAAATGGATGACACAGAGAGGGAGAGAGAAAAAAGATATATATAAGGGGAGATATAAGGGGAGAAATATAAACAATGGAAGGGGAATAAAGGGAGAGCGAGGCAAAGAGGTAGGGAATGGGAGAGAGAGGGATGAATAGTCAACGAAAGAGCATAAGGAAGAGGAAGTGAGAGAGTGAGGGAGGGAATGAGTGATAGTGAGGGAGGAAGGGAGTGATCAAGAGAGTTAGGAAGAAGGGATGAAAGGGAAAGAGAGAATAGTGATAGGAAAGAGAGAGAAAATGAATGGTAAAAGTTAATGAGGTTGGAACGGAGAGGGATAGATTGCAAGAGAAAAAGAGCAGGCATGAGATTGAGAGGAAAATAGATGAAGAGATTTTGAGAGAGAGAGAGAGAGAGAAAAGGTAGTGAAAGTTAAGGAAATAGTACAGATGAGGATGAATAAGAAGAAAATTAAGGAGAGAGGGAACTTGGGAGGGAGAAAGGGAGAAAAAGTGAGGGAGGACAAGTGAGTGAAGCTAGAAAGAGAAAATACTAATAGAGGGATTGATGAGAGAGATACCAAGGGAGAGAGGGAGAGAGAGTGAGCGTAAAAGCTAGAGAAAGAGATAGTTAAGTGATGAGATGGAGAGAGTGAGACTACAAGAGAGAGGTCGAGATTGGCAGTGAGAGATTGAGGGAGAGCACTACGGAGAAATAAGGGACAGATGAGCAAGGAGAGTGAGAAGGGTTGAGAAAGAATGAGATAAGAAAGGTGAGAGAGACCAAACAAAGAGAGGGAGGGTCAAAAAGTAAGAAAGAGATTGTGGGAGAGAGAGAGAAAGCTTGAGAGAGGGAGAGTGAGAGAGATAAAGAGAGGAAGGGGAGACAAAGCGATGAAGAGAATTAAGGAGAGAAGTATAGAGAGGGAGGGAGAGAGGGAGAGAGGGAGAGTGTGTGATGGTTTGAATGAGGAAAGAAAAATATATTAGGAGGGAGAGAGAGAGCGAGAGAGAGAGATATAGACCTTGTGAGTAAGAGAGAGTATGACTTAGGGAGGGAGAGCGAGTGAGAGAGAGCGAGAGAGTGTTATTAAGAGAGAAAGAGAGAGGTAGAGAGAGTTGGTAAGGAATTAAAAAAGGGAGATGAGAGAATTAAAGATTGTTTTCAAAAGATAGAGGGAGAGAGAGAAATGAGAGAGGGGAGAGATAGAGCCAGAGAGAGTTATGTTTAAATTAATCAGTGGGACCAAAGAGATAGAGAGAGAAATAGCAAGAGAGAGAATAAAGAGAAGAGAGATAGGGTGAGAGGGAGAACGAGCAAAAGAGGGAAGGAGGGAAGGAGGAAAGGAAGGAGGGAGAGAGAATGAGATGAAGATCTAGTAAATAAACAAGGAGGGAGGGTGCAAGAGAGGGCAAGAGATACTGAGGGAGAGGGCAAGAGAGAAAGAAAGAAAGGAAGGGTAGAAGAGGGAGAAAATTAGAGAAAGAGGGCTAAGAGTGAGAGAGAAAGAGAGAGAGAAGAGAGAGAAGAACGTGAGAGAGAGAGAGTGCAGGCAAGAAAGAGGGCAAGAGAGACATAGAAGTGCAAGAGATAGAGAGTGACAGCAAGGACCAGAGAGTGAGAGGGAGGTAGAGAGAAGAGATGAGAGAGGGAGAGAGAAATTGAGGGAGACAAATAAAGAATGATGTATGGAGGGAGGGAGAGAGACAGAGGGAGAGGGAAAGAGGTAAAGAGAGTGGGAGTGGGAGAGAGGAAAAGTAAAAGAGAGAAGGTGGATAGAGTGAAAGTGAGGGAGGGAGAGACGGGGCGTGAGAAAGAGGGAGAAAGTGAGAAAGAGAAGAAAGAGAAGCTATAGAGAGATAAGTGAGAGTGAGAATAAAGAGGACAGTGAGAGAAAGAGAGAGAAAAGGGATGGAGAGAGGGGAAAAGAGAGCTAGAGAATATGAGCAAAATAAATGTTTGAGAGAGAGAAGAGAGAAAGAACCAGATAAACTGAGAGAGAGAGGGCAAGCAAGAAAAATGATAGAGAAGGAGAGAGAGAACGAGAAAGAGGTAGAGCAAGAAAGAGGAGAGAGTGATAAAAGAAACAAGAGAGATAGAGGGAGGGTGGAGGAAGGGAGAAAGGGGTGAGAGACAAAGAGAAAGAGAAAGAGGAAGTGAGAAAGGTGTGAGAAAGAAAGAGAAAGAGAAAGTGAGAGAGAGAGACGATGAGGTAGGAAAGAAAGAGAGAGAGAGGATAAGATAGTAAAGAAAGAGATAGAAATAGAGAGAGGGGAGGGTAAGGGAGAGAGGGGAGGTTGGTGAAAGAGTGAAA
Organism: Phalaenopsis equestris; assembly: GCF_001263595.1. Classification (NCBI taxonomy): domain Eukaryota; kingdom Viridiplantae; phylum Streptophyta; class Magnoliopsida; order Asparagales; family Orchidaceae; genus Phalaenopsis; species Phalaenopsis equestris. The sequence goes on from NW_018223543.1 coordinate 26,453, forward strand.
TAGAGTAGAGAAGAAAGAGGGAGAGAGGGAAAAAGATTAGGAAATAGAGAGAGTGAGGGAGAGAAAGAGAGAGCAAGAATAGTTGGAGTGAGAGAGATAAAGGGTGGGAGGTTGGTAGAGGAATAGAGAGAGAATGAAAGGTATAAAAGAGAGAGAGTGTGTGATCAAGGGAGGGAAAAGATAGTGAGGGAGAACTAGAAGGGAAGGGTGGGAGAGTGAGAGAGAAAACAAAAAAAATAGTCAATGGAGAGAGCTTGAGATAAAGAATAATGAGAGAGAGAGGGTGTGATGGAGAGAGATAGTTAATGGAGAGAGAGAGAGAAGAAAGAAAGAAAGAGAAAGAGTGAGTAAATGAAGAGTTAGGTAGAGATTCATTGACAAAGAGAAAGAGTGAGTGAATAGAGATTGGTCGTGGAGTCTCTTTCACTCCATCTCTCCTGCTCTCTGCAATATGTTCTCTTTCTCTCCCTCTCAATCTCTACCTCTCTTTCTCAATCTGTCACTTTTTCTCCCTTTATCACTTTCTCGCTCTCCCTCCATCCCTCTCTCTTAGTCCCGTCTCTCTATCTCTCCCAACCACCCTCCCCCACTGTCTTTATCCCACACCCTCTCACTCTTCCTCTCATTCTCTTCCTATCTCTCTCCCTCTCACCTTATTGTTATATCTCTCTCCTTTTCTCTTATCCTTTCTTTCTTTCAGCTTGACTTTTACTTTCGCTCTCTCTCATCTCTGTGACCCCTCTCTCACATTCTATAACTATCTCTCTCCCTTCCTAGCCATGGTACCTCTTTCTCCCTCACTCACACACACTCTCTCTCTCCCTCCATCTTTTTCCTCACACACAAATCTCCCTCCCTCCCTCCCTCCCTCAAATCTCTCTTGCTCACTCTCTCTCCGTACACTCTCTTTATCCCTCTCTGTCTCTCCCTCTCTCTCTCTCACTCTCTCCATACTTATTTTATTCGCTTTATCCCTTACTCTCTCTTCATTTCCCACTATCACTCTTTATATTTCTTCCCTTTTTTCTCCCTCACTCTCTCTCTCACTTCTTCTCTCGACCTCCCTCTCTCTATCTCTCTCACTCGCTTGCGTACTCTATTTTTCTCACTCTCTCCTTCTCTCTTATAATCTCTCTCTTACTCTTCTCTTTATTAGTCCTCTTTCTCATGCTTGCTCTTACACTCTCAACTC
>NW_018223543.1:27728-37633 GCF_001263595.1 Phalaenopsis equestris
CTTACTACTTTCTCTCTCACTCTCAATTCCTATCACTCTATCACTCTCTCACTTGCTCTCTCTCTTCTTTGCTCTCTCTCAGTTCCTATTCAATCGCCAAACACTCCCTACCTACGTCCTCCTATCTCTACTCATTTTATTGCTCTCCTTTCCTTTCTTTAGTTCACTGAATCACTTTTGTTCTATGTTCACTCTCTCTCTATTCTCTCTCTATTTCTCTCTTACACCCTTTGTCCCACTCCCACTCTCGCTCTATTTCTCTCCCTTATTAATCATCTCACTCACCACCTCTATCTCTCTTTTCACCCATTCCCTTTCTCAATCTTCATCCCACTCTATGTTTTATCCTTATTTCTCCTTGTATTGCTCTCTTCTCTTTCTCAAGATATTCCCTCAAGCTTAGTCACTCTCTCATCACTCTACGCTCACCTATCTCTCATTTTTTCAAACTTTCTCTCACACATCTCACTCTGTTTCTCCCTCCTTCCCCTATTTCTCCTTCTCTCTTCTTATCTTTCACACATTCCCTATCTTTCTTGCTCTCTCTTATTGTATCTTTTCTCATTCTCTTCTCCGTCTATTTCTCTACCGCTCTCTCTATCTATCTTCAATTTAAATCTCACTCTCACTCCCTCCCTCTTTCTCTCCATTTTTTCCTCACTTCTTCTCTTCTTAGTTTCTTTCTTGATCATCCTCCCTCCACCTCTTTCTCATTCTGTCAACCTCAAACCTCTTTGCACTTTTTTTCTCTCTCTATCTCAATCTCCTTAACCCCCTTTCTCAATCTCTTTTGCTCTTTTTTTAGTTGTTGTCCATTTCCTTTCCAATATTTTTCTCCCTCTCTCTTCCTTTTTGTCTGCCTGTATTTTTCCTTTCTCCCTCCCTCTCTCTCTTTCATTTACTCTCCGCCTTAGTATTTCTCATTTGATCTCTCTTCTCTCTCTCACTCTCCTCATATATTTCTCTCCCTTTCTCTCACTTCCTCTCTCCCTCTCTTCTCTCTATCCAACATTTCCTTCCTTTCTCATTCTCTCTCTCATTGTCTTTCATTTCTCACTCATTCTCTTCTCCTCCCTCCCTCTTGTTCTGTCTTCCCTTACACACTCTTCTATTTTTATTTCTCTCTCTCCCGCTATTGCTACTCTCTATTGAATTTTACTTTCACACTTAATCTCTTCCTCACACTCTCTCTATTTCTCACTCAATATTCTCCCTCTCTCCTTCTGTCTCTCCCTCACTCTCTTCCTGCGTCTCTCTCCATCTCACCCCCTTCTCCCAATTTTTCTCTTCTTCTCCTACCCTCTCTCCCTCAAGCTCATTATCTCTTGCGCTTCTTTCACTTTCTTTTCTCCGATTTCTCACTCACTAACTCTCCCTCTTTCACTCACTCTCTTCAAAAATCTCTTTCACTACCTCCCTCTTTTTCTCTATTTATTATCTCTCTTATTACCTTCTCCCTCCCTTATCACTCTTTCTTTTCTCTCCCTTCGTCTCTCTCTCTCTGTGGCCAACTCTCTCCCTCTCTCTTCCTCACTCTTCCTTCAGACAATCTCCTATCTCTATTTCCCTCTCACTTTTCCTCCCTTTCTCACTTTCTCTCTCTCTCTCTCTTCAATTTCACACACTTTTACTCCCTCCCTTTCTCTCGTTAATCCTCATGATACTCTCTCTACTCTCTCTCACTTTCCTTCCTCCCTCTCTCTCTCTCTCTCTTTCATGCAATGTCTTCCTCTCTCACTCACTCTTGCTTTTTCTTCCCCCACTCTCTCTTCTCTCTTATTTCTCTCATTCTCTCTCTTGTTGTTGATCCTACTCTCTCTTTAATCTTTCTCACCTCCTCCAACTCTCTCTATTTCTCATCTCTTGCTCTCTTCTTTATTACTCTTACTTCACTCTATCATTGCTTACTCTTTCTCTATTTTTCTCACCTTTCACTCTATCTTTGTATTGCTTTCTTCTCTCCCTCCCTCTTATCTCTCACTCTCACTATTTCTCACCTCCCTCCCTCTCTCACTCTCTCTTTTATCTATATTTCTCTCTCCTTCTATCTTTCTCGCCCCACTCTCACTCAAGATAAAGAATATTGAGAGAGTGTGTGGGATGGACAGGGGTTGAGATGGAAAATAATGAGAGAGGGTGTGATGGAGAGAGATAGAGAATGGAGAGAGAGAAAGAAAGAGTGAGTAAAGGGAGATTTAGGTAGAGATTTATAGACAAAGAGAAAGGGTTAGTAAAAAGAGAGTGGTTGTGGAGTGAGAGAGATAGATTGAGAAAGAGAAACAGAGAGAACGTAGGAGTAATGTACAAAGAGAGAAGAGATAGATAAAGAGGGAGTGTGAGAATGAGCATAGAAAGAGTGAGAGTGGGAGGTTGAGAAAAACAACAAGGGTGGGTGAGTTTGAGAGAGGTGTAGAGACTTAAGGATGGGGAGAGTGTGATGAGTGAGTGAGAGGGATAGAGAAGCGAGAGCGTGAAACAGAGAGATAGAGAGAGATAGAGAGAGAAACAGAGAGATAGAGAGAGTGAGAGGTAAGAGAGGGAGGAGAGAGAATGTGTCTGATTTGAATAGGGTGAGACGTAATTAGATTGATGAAACTAAGAGAGGGTAAGAGGAAAAGGAGAGCGTGGGATAAAAGAGAAAAGGAGGGTGAATCTATTAGAAGATTGAGAGAGAGAAATATGAAAAGGCAAAGAAAGAGAGAGAGTGAGAGAGAGCATGAGAAAGAGGGAGCAATAAGAAGGGAGTGTGAGAAAGATGGGGAGAGTGGGAGAGAGCTAGAGAGAGAAAAGAGAGAAAATGGAGATTGAGCTAGAAAAGGTGAAAGAAATAGTGAGAGAGATGAGACATAGAAAGATTGATAGAGCTAGAGAGAGTGAGAAAGAAATAGTGAGAGGGAAGATAGGGGGAGTGAGAGGGAGGTAGAGATAGACTGATAGTGTAAAGGAAAGTGAGAGAGATGAAGAGAAGGAGGGAGAGCATAAGAAGAATAGTGAGAGGGTAGAAAGAAAAGGGAGTGAGAGGGAGTAATAGAGATGGGGAAAGATGATAGAGAGTGGGAGGTGTGGAAGAGAAAGACAAAACAATTAAGGGAGAGAGAAAGAGAGCAAGGGAAGATGGAGGAACGAGCGAGGGAAAGAGAGTGAGAGGAGCAAGAGATAACGATATGGAAGTGAGGGTGAGAGAATGGTATTGTGAGTAAGAAGGAGAGATATAGGAAGACTGAGGGAGAGTGAAAATAAGAAATATATGAGAGAGGAAAGATAGCGAGAGAAGAGAGAGTAAGCGGGAGTGAGATAGGGAGGGGGAGGAAGAGCGCGGGAGTGAAAATGATGAAGGGAGAGATAGTCAGAGAAATAAAGAAGGATATAGAGAGAAAGAGAGATGAAGAGAGGAAGAACAAAACTGAGAGAAGAGAGAATGACATAGAAAAGTGAGAAAGAGATAGAGTAATGAAGAGAGAGAACAAAAGAGCATTAGAGGGATAGAGAAAAGAGAATGAGATTGAGTGAGAGAGGAGTAGAAAGAGTGGGGTAGATAAGAAAGGGGAGGGATAAAAGGAAAGAGAGGGTGGGAAGGATGGGAGAAAGAAGAAAAAGGGCAGAATGATAGAAAAAAAAGAGAGTGCGAGCAAGAAAGAGAGTGATTAATAATAAGAGAGGGAGCCAAAGAGAGAGAAAGATAGAAGGAGAATAAGACAGAGAGATAGAGGGAGATACAGATTGCAATAGAGAGTGAGAGAAAGAACCTTAGAGAGGTAGGAGCTATAAAAAGAGAGGGGAGAGAGGGAGTGACAGAAAGAGAAAGAGTGAGGGAGGAAGGGTAAAAGAGATTGATTGAGAGATAAACAAGAGGTTGTGAGGGATATAGAGTTTTAAATAGAATGAGAGGGAGATTAAGAAGGAGAGTGAGGGCGAAAGATGAAGAGAGATAGAGTAAAAGAGAAGGAAGGGAGGGAAGAAGAGAGAGAGAAAGACAAAGCAACAAATAGGAAGATATAAGGAGAGTCATAGAGAGGGAGAGGGAGATAAAGCAGAGGGAGAGAGGAGGCCTGACAATGGTAGAGAGATAAACTGAGAGTGAGAATGGGAGTGATGAAGAAAGAGAGTGCATTAGAAAGGTGAAAAGATTAAGAGAGAGTGCAAAGGATGTAGAGCAATAGAAAAATATTAAAGGAGGGCATAGAGATATTGTGTGTGTGAGAGAGAGAGAGAGAGAAAAGGAGGGAAGGAGGGAGGGATAGAAATAGAAAAGTACGAGCTAGAGGGAAGGACAAAATAAGCGAGAGAGGAAAGGGAGAGGAATGGATGGAGAGTAGACAAAGAAGGAGGGTAGGGGATAGAAAGGTTGATAGTACAAGAGATAAAAGAAAAGAAATAGTGAGTACAAGAAAAAAAGAGAAATGAGAGCAAGAGAGATAGAGGAAGCGTAAAAGATAGGGTTGGAGAGGGAGAGAGTGAGCTGGAGAGAGGGAGAGAAAAAACATGATAGAGATTAGAGAGGGAGGAGAATGAGAGAGAGTGTGTGTGATAGAAATATATAGAGGGGGCGAAGAAAGAGAGATGAATAAAGAAGTAGACATAGTGAGAGTAAAAGAGAAAGAGGGAGAAAGATGGTGGGAGAGTAATAGAGCAAGATTGTAGGGAAGAGGGAGAGAGGGAGATTGATAGAGATCAAGAGATAGAGATGATAGAGATCAAGATCATGTAATAGAGATGGGGGAGAGAGAGAGAAAAAAGGAGACTTAATAAGAGATGGAGATGGAGAAAGGGCGTGAGGGGGGAGAGGGAGTGAGAAAAAAGTGAGTAGAGAGAGAGAGAATGAGGGTGAGAGAAAAAGAGCAGGAGAAAGCATAAGATAAGAGAAAGAGAGGTAGAGAGAATGAAAGAGATAAAGGGACATAGAGAAGACAGTATGCGAAAGGTGAGAGAATAGTGTGAGAAAGAGAGATAGAGGGATAGATGGCAAGAGATTGAGAGAGAGGGTGGGATGGAGAAAGAGGGATGCTAATAAAGAAAGAGTGAGATATAAAGGGAAAGGAAGTGAGGGAGAGAGGGATAAAAGGAGAGATCGAGGAAGTAGAGAGATAAGAGTTTGAGTGAGAGAGAGTGAAAGAAGAGAGCGGAGCAAGAGATAGAAAGAGCGGGAGAGAAAAAAGAACCGAAAGTGATTTAGAGAGAGGATGAGATAGTGAATGAGATGGAGAGAGAGTGATGGTGAGGGAGTGAAGATAATAGAGATTAAGAGAAGTGAGAAATTTAGAGAGAGAGAAAGGGAGAGGGAGAGGGAGAGGGAGAGAGAGTGTGGAAGGGAAAGACAAAGAGATAGAGAATGAGAGGAGGGTGTAGAGGGAAAAAGAAGATCGAGAGAGAAAATAAGAGGGAGAAGTGAGAGTATAATAGAGTAAGCAAATGAGACAGACAAAAATGAGACAGACAAAATAAAAAAGAGATAACGACAAAGATAGAGAAAGAATGAGAGAGGCATAGAGGTAGAGAGTGGAGAGTAGAGAGAGAACGGGAACAAGAAAGTGTGAAAAATAATGACACAGAGAGGGAGAGAGAAAGAAGATATATAAAAGGGGAGATATAAGGAGAGAAATATATACAATGGAAGGGGAGAGAGAGGGATGAATAGTGAACGAAAGAGCATAAGGAAGGGGAAGTGAGAGAGTGAGGGAGGGAATGAGTGATAGTGAGGGAGGAAGGGAGTGATCAAGAGAGTGAGGAAGAAGGGATGAAGGGGAAAGAGAGAGAATAGTGATAAGAAAGAAAGAGAAAATGAATGGTGAAAGTTAATGAGGTTGGAAGGGAGAGGGATAATCGCAAGCAGACATGAGATTGAGAGGAAATAGATAAAGAGATTTTGAGAGAGAGAAAAAAAAGGTAGTGAAAGTTAAGGAAATAGTATAGATGAGGATGAATAAGAAGAAAATTAAGGAGAGAGGGAACTTGGGAGGGAGAAAGAGAGAAAAAGTTAGGGAGGACAAGAGAGTGAAGCGAGAAAGAGGAAAATACTAATAGAGGGATTGATGAGAGAGATACCAAGGGAGAGAGGGAGAGAGAGTGAGCGTAAAATCTAGAGAAAGAGATAGTTAAGTGATGAGATGGAGAGAGTGAGACTACAAGAGAGAGGTCGAGATTGGCAGTGAGAGATTGAGGGAGAGCACTACAGAGAAATAAGGGACAGATGAGCAGGGAGAGTGAGAAGGGTTGAGAAAGAATGAGATAAGAAAGGTGAGAGATACCAAACAAAGAGAGGGAGGGTCAAAAAGTAAGAAAGAGATTGTGGGAGAGAGAGAGAAAGCTTGAGAGAGGGAGAGTGAGAGAGATAAAGAGAGGAAGGGGAGACAAAGCGATGAAGAGAATTAAGGAGAGAAGTACAGAGAGCGAGGGAGAGAGGGAGAGTGAAGGTGAGCATGTGAGAGATATCGAGCAACATATTAAGAGAAAGAGAGATAGAGAAGATGAGACAGTGTGAGTGAAGGTAGAAAAGATAGGTAGAGACAGAGATAACGAGAAGGTATGAGAGAAAGCTAGGAAGAGAGAAAGAGAAAGGTGAGAGAGAGGGAAAGGGAAAGAGAGAAATTTGGGGATGGAGGTAGGGGAGAGAGATGGAAGTGAGAGAGAGGAATAGAGGGAAGTTAGGAGAGAGAGAGAAAGAGATGGAGAGAATGGGAGTGAGAGAATAAGAGAAGAGAGAGAAGAGGAGAGAAAGAAGAGAGCAATATGAGGGAGGGACAGGAAAATAGAGAGAAAAAGGGAGGTATGGAAGGGAAAAGAGATGCAAGTACAGAGAAAGAGAAAGAGGGTGGTCAAAGGAGGTAGAGAGAAAGTGTGTGATGGTTTTGAATGAGGAAAGAAAAGAGGGAGGGAGAGAGGCAGAGTGAACGTGAGCATGTGAGAGAGATCGAGCAACATATTAAGAGAAAGAGAGATAGAAAAGATAAGAGAGTGTGAGTGAGAGTAGAAGAGATATAGAGAGATAGAGATAACAAGAAGGTATGAGAGAAAGCTATGAAGAGGGAAAGATCAAGTGATAGAGAGGCTAAGCGAACGAGAGAGAGACGTATGGAGGTAGGGCGAGATAGAGAGATGGAAGTGAGAGAGAGGAATAAAGGGAGTTTAGGAGGGAGAGAAAGTGATGAAGAGAATGGGAGTGAGAGAATAAGAGAAGAGAGAGAAGAGAAGGAAAGAAAGAAGAGAGCAATATGAGGGAGGGACAGGAAAATAGAGAGAGCAAGGGAGGTATGGAGGGAAGAGAGATGCAAGTACGGAGGAAGAGACAGAGGGTGGTAGAAAAAGGTAGATAGAGAGTGTGTGATGGTTTGAATGAGGAAAGAAAAAGATATTAGGCGTGAGAGAGAGAGCGAGAGAGAGAGAGATATAGACCGAGTGAGTAAGAGAGAGAGAGTACGACTTAGGGAGAGAGAGAGCAAGTGAGAGAGAGGGAGAGAGAGTGTGATTAAGAGAGAAAGAGAGAGGTAGAGAGAGTTGGCGAGGAATTAAAAAAGGGAGATGAGAGAATTAAAGATCGTTCTCAAGAGATAGAGGGAGAGAAAGAAATGAGGGGGGAGAGATAAAGTGAGAGAGATTTATGTTTAGATTAATGAGTGGGAGAAAGAGAAAGAGATGGAGAGAGAAATAGCAAGAGAGAGAATAAAGAGAAGAGAGATAGGGTGAGAGGGAGAAAGAGAAAAAGAGGGAAGGAGGGAGAGAGAATGAGATGAAGATGTAGTAAATAAACAAGGAGGGAGGCTGCGGGAGAGGGCAAGAGAGAGTGCGGGAGAGGACAAGAGAGAAAGAGAGAAAGGAAGGGTAAAAGAGGGAGAAAATTAGAGAAAGAGGGCTAAGAGTGAGAGAGAGAGAAGAGGTAAGGAGAGAGGGAGAGAGAAATTGAGGGAGACAAATAAAGAAAGATGTATGGAGGGAGGGAGAGAGACAAAGGGAGAGAGTGCAAGAGATGGAGGGTATGAGAGAGAAAAAGTAAGAGAGAGAAGGTGGATATAGTGAAATTGAGGGAGGGAGAGATGGGGCGTGAGAAAGAGGGAGAAAGTGAGAAAGAGAAGCTATAGAGAGATAAGTGAGAGTGAGAATAAAGAGGACAGTGAGAGAGAGAGAGAGAGAAATGAGAGGGATGGAGAGAGGGGAAAAGAGAGCTAGAGAATATGAGCAAAAGAAAAGTTTGAGAGAGAGAAGAGAGAAAGAACCAGATAAACTGAGAGAGAGAGAGAGGGCAAGCAAGTAAAATGATAGAGAAGAAGATAGAGAAAGAGAAAGAGGTAGAGCAAGAAAAAGGAGAGAGAGATAAAAGGAACAAGAGAGATAGAGGGAGGGTGGAGGAAGGGAGAAAGGGGTGAGAGGAAAGAGAAAGAGGAAGCGAGAAAGGAGGGAGAAAGAAAGAGAAAGAGAAAGTGAAAGAGAGAGATGATAAGGTCGGAAGAAAGAGAGAGAGAGAGGATAAGATAGTAAAGAAAGAGAGAGAAATAGAGAGAGGGGAGGGAAAGAGGGTCGGTTGGTGAAAGAGTGAAATAGAGCAGAGAAGAATGAGAGGGAGAGAGGGAAAAAGGGAAGGAAATTAAGAGAGTGAGAGAGATAAAAAGAGAGCAAGAAATAGTGGGAGGGAGAGAGATAAAGGGTGGGAGGTTGGTAGAGGAATAGAGAGAGAATGAAAAGTATAAAAGAGAGAGAGATTGTGTAATAAACGGAGGGAGAGAGTTAGAGATGAGCGAGAGAAAGAGAGAGAGAAGATTGTGAGGGAGAACCAGAAGGGAAGGGTGGGAGAGTGAGAGAGAAAACAAAAAAGGAGAGAGAGATAGAGTGTGTTAAATATGGTGTGAAAGTTAGAGAGGGAGAGAGGGTAAAAGAATGTGAGAGAAGATATAAAATAGAGAATAACAAGAGATAGAGAATGAGAGAGTGAAAAAGAGAGTAACAGATAGAAAAGGGAAATAAGAGAGAAGTAAAGGAGATTAAATAAAGAGAAAAATCGAGGGAAGGAAGGACGTAGGGTCAGAGGGAGAAATAGTGACAAAGATAGATTGTTGGAAAAAGGTAGGGAGAGGGAGAGAGAGCGAGAGATTAAAAGGGAACATAGAGAGAAAGAGAGAGTGAGGGTAAGAAAAGGAGATAGGAACAAGAAAGTGAAGGAGAGGACAGGGGGAGTGAAGAGAGAGAGAGCGGGAAAAAGAGCATGGGAGGAAGATAGATAGAGAGGAAGTTCCGACAGAGGTAGAGAAATAAAATGAGGGAGGGAGGGAGGGAGAGAGGGATATAGGGGATGAGTTTGTGTGAGTGTGTGTGTGTGAGAGAGAGAGAGAGAGAGAGTTCGCAAGATAAAAGGGAGAGGAGGGATGAGAGAGTGCAATAGAGAACAAGAGAGTGAGGGGGAGAGATGAGATAAAGATAGTTGAGAGAAGATATAGAGAGAGGTAGCAAGGGATGGAGAAAAGATATAGGAAGAGTAGGAGATGAAAAATAAGAGAGAGAAAAGAGAGAGCAAGAGAACATTATGAGAGATAGAAGAGAGAAAACAAAGTGGAAAAAGGAGGGTCAGAAAAATAATAATGGAAGGAAGCAAATATATTTAGAGAGAAAGAGGAGAAAAGAGCTGAAGAGGGGGAAGGGAGACATCGAGAGAGAGAGAGAGAAAGATAAAAATAAGCGAGTGAAAGAATGGAAAAGCGAGTGTGTGTGAGAGAGAGAGTGAATGATATAATGAAAGATGAAAGGAGAGAGGGAATGAGAGATTAAGTGAGAGAGAGACACGAGAGCAATCAACAAAGTGACAACAAGAAAGAGAAGATAGAAAAGCTTGCTATTTTTTCACTCATCTTTTCTCACTTTCCTTTCTCACTCTTTCTTTCTATCACTCTGCATTCCGCTCTCTTTCTTTCTCTCTCTTTCCC